>NC_087064.1:29245654-29305185 GCF_963678635.1 Symsagittifera roscoffensis
AAAATTTGATTGAAAAAATTCAAAATTAAGGATACAAAGAGAAGCTTTGTTGATCTGATTTAGAATTTCAAATCGGAGTTTTAAGGGTTAATAATCGAGGAGAAGCTTTGATTATTATGTATTTGAACCAACTTTAAAATGGTTAACGATCCAATAAGGTTCAGTAATTACGTTTATTTAGTTAGTATTCATTTCCTCTTGATTGTTTTCAGAAAGAATTACGAGAAAAGATGATACTCGAGAAGCAAGGAAATATCATCATTTTACAATAAGTAGTTTTAGTTTTAATTTGTGTTTTTGTTTGTGTTTTTGAATTTTTAAATTTTACAATTAGGTGTTAGAAAATTTTTCTGCAGATTTCAAGTTTGAAAGTGGGCAATTTTTTGTGGATGTTTTTTCGTTCTATGATTTTTTATGATTAGTTGTTGTAATTCATTCAAAAAGTATTGCTGATTAAGTCAAATTTACGACTCTTCTTTGATGCAGTTTAGATAGTATCTTAGTAATTTTACTGCACAAATACGTTTGAAATTTTGTCGCCGTCGTCTGCTTTTTCGCTGTGCGTTGCAACTATTCGCGTATCGTCTTTTTTCTAATCTGGTTTAGTCTTCAGTATTGGCTCGGCGTGATTAGACTTAATAAGAGGTGGAAATAAACTATTACGATTATTGTCAAGTTTTTTTTCTAAAACTAATTTAGTATGAGTCCACTCGAGATTCGTTAGTCGTACCAGATGAGCTTAGGTCCGGGATGGCCTTCTCATAGAGTACTTTCGGATAAGGTACACCGTCTATTCGTCATGCTATCTTATTTTCGGCTGGATAGATTCGGGAAAATTCTTAGTTTTATACCGATCCTAATCTTACGCTTATATATCCTAGTTTCAAAAGATTTAGTATACAATTGTTTTCTTGAGAAGTTAGAAGAGAGAAAGAGGCAACTAATATTTTTTTTGAATTATATTTTCTCTGGCTGAAACTATAAATAGTTTTAGCTTTACAAATCATCATAAACCTTAATAAAAGAGCCTGATTGATTATTCTAAATCTGTTACAGTGATGAATATCAAAGTATAAAATAAATATTTGTTGGAACGGGTCCCAAAAATATAACTTTTTTTTCCAAAAAATTGCCCAATCAAAACTTCATGGCCATTAGAAAAAACTGTATGTTTTTGATTAAGCAAGTACGATGCGCACAAACTATCCCTGAACTTTTTCGAAAGTTGGATTAAAAGTAAAATTGCTACTTAAGCACTTGAATGAAGATGTTTTTTATAAATAAAAAAAAAGTCCGGAAAAAATTTTCATATCAAAAAAGACATTTTAAAAACAAGCAGTGATTAACATACAGCTGGTTTTTGGGGAAAATGACTCATTACGAATCGTTTTGATCGGCAAAATGTTTTGAGCCTTTCAAGGTCCGCCTGAACTCTATTTAATAGCAATCAATCAACCTGGTTGCTGTATTTTTTGCTCGAAACTTTCAAATCACAAAGATTAGAAAAAATAAGAAGAGAAAACAAAATTCAAAAAAATCCGAAAAGATAAACTGTTTTTTAAATTTTCCTTTTGAAATTCATTGTGATAATATTTAAGAGTAGGTTAAAAATGCCTTCAAATTAAATTCGAAGGAAAACGTTTCATCGTTTTTGTCGAATTTTATTTTAAAACCAAATCAACAGACTCTAGTGATTCTCAACATACGAAGTTCGCTATTTTTTGGATTTGGAATCCCGAATAATCGGATTTCAAAATCATAGCACATTTGACTTCTGTTGAAGATGAACGTTCGATACTGTTTATTTCAGTTTTACAAGTTTAAATTTATTGTTGAACAGATCCTGAAGTTAGTTTTAGGTCTGCCGAAGGTGCCAGACACTCCGCAGGCCAAATACGTGTCAACTACAGCTAGCACCAATAATGAACATCTGATTGACAGTTGTGAAAAAAAATGGACTTGCGTGAAATAATTTAACCACTATGACACGTCCACCGCGTTTTTATTAAGGAATTGAGAATGTGTTAGAAAAATGTCCATTTGTTTGAAAAATGTTCCATAATTCCTTCCCATTTCGAGGAGACATTATGCATGATGGAAGTCACATCGGAATACGCTATAAGCCTGGACAGTATTTTGGTGTGACCTCACGGCTAGGACTTTTTTTACTGTTGATCTTTTTACTATTCTGGAATCTAAAGCCAATAGCTAAAACATTGTACTGCTCAAATTCTTAGTCTAATACCAATCTTAATCTTACGCTTATATATCCTAGTCTCAAAAGATTTAGTATACAATTGTATTCTTGAGAAGTTAGAAGAGAGAAAGAGGCAACTGATATTTTTTTTGAGTTATATTTTCTCTGGCTGAAACTATAAATAGTTTTAGCTTTACAAATCATCATAAACCTTAATAAAAGAGCCTGATTGATTATTCTAAATCTGTTACAGTGATGAATATCAAAGTATAAAATAAATAATTGTTGGAACTGGTCCCAAAAATATAACTTTTTTTTCCAAAAATCTGCCCAATCAAAACTTCATGGCCATTAGAAAAAACTGTATGTTTTTGATTAAGCAAGTACGATGCGCATAAACTATCCCTGAACTTTTTCGAAAGTTGGATTAAAAGTAAAATTGCTACTTAAGCACTTGAATGAAGATATTTTTTATAAATAAAAAAAAAGTCCGGAAAAAATTTTCATATCAAAAAAGGCATTTTAAAAACAAGCAGTGATTAACATACAGCTGGTTTTTGGGAAAAATGACTCATTACGAATCGTTTTGATTGGCAAAATGTTTTGAGCCTTTCAAGGTCCGCCTGAACTCTATTTAATAGCAATCAATCAACCTGGTTGCCGTATTTTTTGCTCGAAACTTTCAAATCACAAAGATTAGAAAAAATAAGAAGAGAAAACAAAATTCAAAAAAATCCGAAAAGATAAACTGTTTTTTGAATTTTCCTTTTGAAATTCATTGTGATAATATTTAAGAGTAGGTTAAAAATGCCTTCAAATTAAATTCGAAGGAAAACGTTTCATCGTTTTTGTCGAATTTTATTTTAAAACCAAATCAACAGACTCGAATGATTCTCTACATACGAAGTTCGCAATTTTTTTTGGATTTCGAATCCCGAATAATCGGATTTAAAAATCATAGCACGTTTGACCTCTGTTGAAGATGAACGTTCCACACTGTTTATATCAGTTTTACAAGTTTAAATTTATTGTTGAACAGATCCTAAAGATAGTTTTAGATCTGCCGAAGGTGCCAGACACTCCGAAGGCCAAATACGTGTCAACTACAGCTAGCACCAATAATGAACATCTGATTGACAGTTGTGAAAAAAAAACTTGAACTAAATGGACTTGTGGGAAATAATTTAACCACTATGACACGTCCACCGCGTTTTTATTAAGGAATTGAGAATGTGTTAGAAAAATGTCCATTTTTGACGGAGTTTTTTTAAATCATTCAAAAGGTATTATTCTCCTGAGCTTAAATTTGAAAAAATAAATATTTTTCCTGTGATCCTTTTACATTACTAGGAGCTAAATCTATCTTTTTGGATTTTAAATGGCGTGTGAAGTGATGATTTGCAAATATTGAAAATAGAAGTTTTAGTTTTAGTTTATTACCTTTAATTTTTTCATGTTACTACTGATCCATAGAAGTTAAAAGGCAGTCGGAACTTTCAGGGCTTTGCTCTGATACGAGCAGCATTCTTCTTTGCCTTTTTGATGCATCAAGAACATCAGTTTATAATTAAGAAAGAAAATAAGACTGCTCGTATCTGAGAGAAGCCCTGTATGTTCCCACTACCTTTTAACAAACAAAGTATCTTCGAACAAAAGATACAGAAAGGATACCACTCAAACTTCAAAGTACAAACAGGCAGGATCAATGAGATTTATGGGAAAAATTCTCGACTGGATGGAGTAAAGCAGTATTACTACATAAAATGGTAAGGCAATTTTTGATCAGTGATGTATATTTAGTGGTTTAAAGTAAGTTAACAAAATCGCGCAAAGTCATAAAGTATTTTATATACGTTCAGTTCCTACTTAAAAAAATGTTGATTTTCATTTTATTATGTAGTTGCAAAAATTTCTGGTCTCATTGTAATTTCTAATTCAATCAAAATATCACTTGATTTACCTCAATCACTGAAACGTTTCGTACACAGCAAAAATACCTTGAAACAATGTGAGAAATCAAAGCAGGTTAATTGTTCTGCACTTATTTTTCTTGGGGCTACCTAATCAATGATCATGCTTTAACTGGTTAACTGGTTCTAGCTCAGCCTTGATTTCAATAAAAAATTTTGGTATCCATTTACAGCGAAATCGTGGCTGCGCTAACAAATTTAGATAATTTACTCACAACTGAGGAAACCTTAAGTAGGTAGTCATTCACAAGTTGTTATAGCCGCTCATTACGCATTCCCCGAACAAGTAAATGTACTGACAAAAACTACAAAGACAACTTTTTTATAGGTACAGCAGCAGTTTGATAAATCAATTTAATTTAAAAATTTTGACATACTTTTAGTCTTTTTTCCGGATTACAGAAAGCAACAAATTATGCGCCTTATGAGAACAAAGTTAGACATTATAATTCCCGCGTCTTCAAGGGTGGGGAGAAGTTATGTAGACTCCGTTATATAGAGCCTGTAATGCATGAAGTAAGACATACAATTTCCGTTGAATAAACTAAGCAACTGAAAAAATCTAGTTTTTTTTTCTGGTTACCTGAAATCTTTGAAAAACATTTTTTGATTTTACTGTTTTTTCTCTCAATTTCAGCGAAGATCTCTGAATTAAAAAAATTTTTGTGCTGGAATCAATCGCAAAACAATTTTAGCTAGATAAATGGCAAACTTACAAAAGTCCAATTTCCAACCCAAATGCCAGTTATTTTTTATGCGCTATTGCCACTCTCGTTACTGGATAGCGTAATTTGTCTTCTATTTAGCAAATGAGTTTGAATTCAGTAATTGAAATTTCAAACCAAAAAAAAACACAAGAGTCAACATATATGTATATATGTATGTCTTTTTCCAAAAATCTGCCCCACGCAAACTGTATAACGCTTTATATTCATGATTAAGCAGGTACGATGCGCACAAAATATTCCTTAAATTCTTCGAAAATTGGAATAAAAGTAAATGCCGCCAGTGAGGTATGTGAATTAAAGATTTATAGTTTTTTAACCTAAGAGTAGAATGAATAATTGAGTTGAACTTTAAAGATCAAAAAAAAATTTCCTGAAAAACCTCGATGTCATAAAAAATCAGTTTAAAAAAGAGCAAAGAAACAAACAGCTAGTTATAGAAAAGCCTCTTTCGGAACCGAAAAGCCTTTTTCGCAAAAAGTTTTTAGCTTTTTGAAGTTTGGTTTTATTTTCGGTTTGTACATTTAGCTCAAAATGTTCCTCCAACAAAAATTTTTCAAAAGTTATAAAACGCAAAATAAAACAACATCAAAAAATCCCGATAAAAAATGAATTGTTTTTTGATATTTTGATTGCAGTTTATTGGTGATAATATCCAAAACTAGGTTCAAAATGCTTTCAAATTATATTCGAAGGACAGCGTTTTATCATTTTTTGTTGAATTTGATCTTAAAATCAAAACAACAGACTCTAGTGTTTCTCGACGCACAATTTTTTTTTTGAAATTCGAACCCCGATTACTGGGGACTTCAAATCAAAGCGCATTTGAAATTTACGCATTTTTATCAGGGAATTGCAAATTGGTTAGAAAAATGTTCCATTTGTTAGAAAAAAACTCCATAATTCTTTCCCATTACGAAACAAATTATAGGTTTTCGAGTTCACATCGGATGTCGCGATAAGGATGGACAAGGTATTGATATGACTCCTAGACAAGGAATTTTTACTGTTGATCTTCTTAATGTTGTCGAATCCAAAGACCAATAGCTATAACATTGTACTGCTCAATGTAGTGTCTCAAATGGCACAAATTGTGAAATCAAGAGTAGTTTGCGGAGTTTGTTGGTAAAAATTTATACAAGAGCGCAAGTGAATTGTATAACTCCAGTTTCGCGGAAAAGTTGATATCTGCTTAAAAACATTGTATGCAAAATGTTGAAAACAGTTTTTTAAATAGTAGATACATAAAGGGAACAACTCAAACTCCAAACTACACACAGGCAGGATCAGTTCAGTTTTCTGGGCAAAAACTCTCGACGGATGGGTTAATACAGTAAAACGACATGATAAAGAAATGTGTTTTTTGATCAGTGATTTTTAATTAGTTTTTTTTAAAATGAAATTTAAGCTGCTTTAAATTTAGGGATCTTCTTAACAATTGTCGTCCCCCCTTTTAAGCAAGGAGTGTTTGGGGCGAATGTTAGGAAAATTAAGTTGTCTGATTTTTGACCAATCAGATTGCAGCAAAGTTCGAATTTATAATGCAACGCTTTAGTGCTATTTACTGCTTTCATTTATAGGAGTGACAACTCTTTAGTAGATACCAAAGGGGGGATATCAAAGCTGAAAAAAATTCTGATTTGATTGGAAATTCTAATTAAACCAAAATTCACTTGATTTATATCAATTGCTGATTAGCAACAATACCTGGAAACAATGTGAGAAATCAAATCATACGTCGGTGGTTGAAGAAGTTCATCCATGACTTCAGTTCTGCAAAGTTTTAGAATTGGTTATTGAATTCTTCTGACAATGGTTCAGTCCTTCTTATTTTTTGTTTCGACTTTGAAGAAAGTGACGAAATATTTGTGGGCGGGGTGGTTTTTTTTTCTTCAGAGAAATGTCGACTTTATATCTAGCTATTGCTGACAGAGTTTTTTTTACATCAGTCGAAAAATATTTTTGCCCAGAGCCTAAATTTAAAAAAATATATATCACCTGTGATTATTTTTCGTAAATTTATGGGGGTTCAAACAATGCCAAATTGGCCAATTTAGGACAATTAACGAGTGATATATTTTGCGCTTTTAATGCGAAAGCGGCAATTTAATCCGTCTTAAAAATTTTTCCAAAATTATTGAAGCAGGCTATTTGTCATAAATGCTACGTAGCTGGGAGCTAATTCAATCACTTTAGTTTTTATATGGCGTCTGGGGGATAACAAAAAATAACAAAAGTTTTTTTAAAAAATTTCATGTTTTTTTGAAAAAATCATCAACTTTTTTCTGGTGAACACTACTTCGTAGACCTTAAAATGCAGTCGTAACATTCCGAGCTCTGCCTTGATACGAGCAGTATTGTTTCATTTATTCTTACCATTTTAGCTAAATCATAATTTTTTAGTGGAATAATTGTTTTTCATTGGTGCTAGCTTTTTATTGATCATGCTTGAACTGGTTGTATTGAACTTTGGTTGTGCTTGAACTTTTTATTGATCATGCTTGAGCCTCTATTCTAATAAAAAATATTGGAATTCTTACCAAGCCTGCTCTACTTAAAATGGGCGCTACCAAAGTTAGATACTTTACTAACAAATGAGAAAACCGTTAAAAAGGGAATAATCAACAAGTTGTTATATCCGCTCATTGCGCATTCCCCGAAAAAAAAGAAGTTTAACGACCAAATTTACAATTGACATGCTTCTATTTTGACATTTTTCCAGTCTTTTCCCCGGGTTCCAGAGACCCGCGCAACAAGTAGCAACTTACAAAATCTAGTTTTTTCTGGTTAGCTGAAATTGCAGTTAGAAAATTCCTGCAAAACCCCAATCATTTTTATTTTTTTTTTCTATCAGTTTTTATCGATCATCTCTGAATTTCAAATAACTTTTTTGTTTGACTCTTAAATCGCAAAATAAATTCAGCTCGAGAAAACTGGGTCAATAGGCATTGTTTTGTTCTACCTGCAAACCTACAAATATCCAACTTCCAACCTAAATGTCACTCAATTTATATCCGCGGTTGCCACTCTCGTTATTGGAGAGCGTAATTTGTCTTCTTTTTAGCAAATGAATTTGAATTTAAATTTTAAATTTTCAAATTCAAACCAAAAAAATAGACAAGATTCGACAAGAACGAATTTTAAATTTTTTTGCTGAAGTCAAAAAACTTAGTTTAGTGACTCTTAGAAAAAAAAGCTTTTTGTTCAAATCATTCAAAATTTGGCTTTTTTTTCAAGTTTTCCATTAGAATTTTGAAACGCACATTACAAAGTCGTTCCAAAAGGACAATTGATACTGTTTGATGTGGTAAAACGCGTGAGCGGGAACAAAAGAACACATTGTTACAACAATTATTCATAGCAAATTGCTGTATGAAAAGTTGTTCACAATTGTTTTTGTAATTTTACTGCGATATTGAGGAGCTGTAAACAGCCCAAATTTTATTTTTTTTTCATCTAGGAAATTTTTTGCGTTCAATTTTTGTTTCTGCTACTTGCACGGCAACCGGCTGTTCATGTTTGCTTTTATTGTTCCGACTTTCGTAACGAAAGTAACAGAATATTTGTGCTCGGGGTGTTTTTTTTTCAAACAAAATTCGACTTTTTAACTAGCCATTTTTGACGGATTTTTTTCTTTATTGTTCAAAAGATAATGTTGTCCTGGAGCTTAAATTTCACCTGTGATCATTTTTTGTAAGTTTATGGAGGTTTAAATATTGTCATCTTGGCCAATTTGGGAGAATTAACGAGCGATATATTTCGCTCTACTAACGCGTAAGCGGAGATTTAATCCGTCTTAGAATTGTTCCAAATTGGCTGAAGGACGCTTATTTGCCAATTTGATTTGTTAATGGAAGCAAAATTTATCACTTTCTACTTTACATGGTGTGTGGGGGATGAAATTCACAAAAAATTCTCAAATTAAAACAAAATTCGTTTTATTCTATTACATTTACTCTTCTCATGTTTTTAACTGCTCCATAGACTTTCAAAAGCAGTGGGAGCATATAGGGCTTCGCTCTGATACGAGCAGTCTTATTCTCAATCTTAATTATAAACTGAAGTTCTTGATGCATCAAAAAGGCAAACAAGACTGCTCGTATCTGGGCGATGCCCTGAATGTTCCGAATGCTTTTTAAGGTCTATGGAGCAGTAATAACATGAAAAAATTAAGTATAATAAAAACAAATTAAATTCTTTTTTTTTTCAATTTGAGATTTTTAGAAAATCATTGCCACACATGCCATCTAAAGTACAAAGTGATAAATTTCACTTCTTTCAACCAATTTGGGACGATTTCTAACACTGATTAAGTTTACGCTTACGCGTTCATAGCGCGAAATATATTGCGCGTTAATTGTCCCATATTGGCCAAAATGGCAATCTTTAAACCCCCATAACTTAAGGAAAAAAGATCACAGGTGAAACAACTTTTCAAAATTAAGCTAAAAACAACAATACCTTTGGAATGATATTTAAAAATTCTGTCAAAAATGGCTAGTTCAAAAGTTGAAATTTTACAAATAATGCGTTACTTTCGTTATGAAAGTCGGAACATTAAAAACGTGTTACAAGTTAGACCAGACATTTGTTGAATCTAATATTGGAAAGCTAGATTGAATAAGGTTAAATTTCACCACAGAACGCATCTCTGATATACTGAAATTCACGCACACATTTACTGATTTTAATTCTGTCCGATAAATTTCAAACATGTTAGAAATTATAGTGAGAATTTTCAAATTTACTGGATGGAAATCAATTTACTGATTCATTGTCAAAAAGAATTAAGCAGAGTGATTTGAAAAAGCGATTGAAGAGAACTGGCGAACTGGTTTGAAGATAATCATATAAATTTTAACTATCCACAGAAACTTTAGTGTTTCTTCGTTTTTCTTTTATCACCTCCAAGTCGGAATATTTCTCTGTCTTCTTTGATTTCTTCTTAGAGGGCACAAAAGGCAAACTTCTGAATGTTTGGGACCCTTTAGATCTTGCATCTTTATCGTTTGTATTAGTCGATTTTTTAGTCTTTTGAACAATTTTTCTTGAATCTTTCGAGCTGTTTTTATCATTTTCTGTTGATTTTGCTACAGTGCTTTTAGGTGCGGTATTTTTGGAACTAGCTTTATTACTTCCATTTTTAGGGTTTTCCTTTTTGCGATCAATTTTAATCGGTTTTTTGTTCATGCATGCAATAGATGTCCTTTTCTTTGTTTTAGGGGTTGATTCGCGATCACCTTTGTTCACTGCTTTGTTAGACGGGGAGGCGTGCCTGGACGGGTGATTCTTAGATTTTTGGTCTGCCGGTATTACTTTCCGTCTTACTCTTCTGTACTTTTTCGTGCTGCTTTCACTTTTTCTTCTCGATTTTTTCGAGATGTGAGATGATTTTATACTGCCTTCAAATTCGGTGATAGATGAAGACGAGGAGGATGACGACGATGACGTTGATGATATTTCGTCTAATTCGATAGTTGGCTCCAAACTGATTTTACTATTTTTCCTTTTAGTCCTTTCTAACCAGTAACCATATAACTCAGTCTTCACCGCTCTTCCATTTGAAGTTACCCAAAGTTTTCCCACATGAATTTCATTGACTTATCTAAAAAATATATCAAAAAGCCGTGCGTTGATTATAAGAATGCTTTATTTTCAATTGACAAATTCCTCCAAAACTTGTCAAAAAATTTTTCACATCTTTACTAGTGTCTTTTTCCAAATTTCTTGTTTTTTTATCGGCTTTTTTCATGCGGGGCTTCGCGATTTTAAATACTCGCAGTACTTCATTGAAAACTTTAAACTTTCAATTTGAATTTCGGGCTTAGGTGTTTATTATTCGATTGGTTACGACGAGTTATATGGTTGTTGTATATGTTGCAATATCAAATAAATGAGCTCGAGGCTGATATTAATTCTCTATTTTGCGCTGTTTTGATCTGTTTTAGCCGATGAGTGTGTTGCGTGCATGCTTACTCACGAAATAGCATTGGCACCTCGTGTGGCCCTGCCACTGGTCTTGCGCTTGACGTCCTGTGTCTTGGCCATGAGGTGCGGTGCCTCTTCGATGATCACCATCATCAGCTTCTCCCGATGTCGCATGGAGTCCACCAAGTGTTCCTGTTGGACCTTGGCGTGTCCAATCAACACTTGGTAGTTCTGTCGCATCTCGTCATCAGTGCCTGAAAAAATGGAAGCTGACTTTGAAAACCTTATTTTTCGGAAAAAATTGGAAATCAAAAATCATTTTTCCTTCCTTTAACTTTATCTAATTTCCGAACAGCACACTCAGTCTTCAAATTCTACCATTAAAAAAAATCGGAAGAATCTTCTTCACGTCTGTTATTCAGGACTAAACCCAACGGATACCTGAGACTGCTGTAGTCTTCAGTTTTAAGATTCCCAGATGACTGGTTTTCTCAATTTATCTGACTTGCAACTCATCTACTACTCTCAGGCTGAAAACTAGTTCACCTACCTCGTTCTAAAATGTGTTCGTGGTGAGGGAAGTCTATCTCGCCAGTGAAGGCCTGCATGGAGTCCCTCTTGGAGCTGCCATGGTACTCGGAACCCCCTCCCCCACTCACACTCGAGTTAGTGCGGGGCACGAACTCCGTATAGATCGATGTCTGGCTCGGTCGAGTGTGGCCGGGTACTAGACCTAAAATTGAATGTCTCAATTTTGTACAGAATGCTTCCACAGTGGAATTCTACACCACTAAATTTCTCATTTTTGAAACTTGCCTCTGAGAGCAGTTGTTCAACTCTCCGCTTTTTGCGCTTTTTCTATGGCTATTTTCTCTCATTCCAATTTTAACTGAAGGATATAGACTTCAGATTTTATTGCAAAAAAGGTTGAAAAGACTAAAAAAAAACTAGTTCTTTTTGAACAAAAATGAGTTTTCTTTCAAGATGAACTGATTAACCCACATATTAGAATAATTTTTTAAATTAGATAATTTAACCATTTTCATATTGTATAAATAGAAAAATGTTGAAATGACGTCTCGTAGATGAAGACTCAACTTCATTTGCTCTTTGCGAAGCTTGGGACTAAACAGTAAAAAGCTCAGTCGACTTTCTCTCGATCTTTTTGGGAAATTTAATCACGACGAATAGCTATCACCCTTAGTATCATGCCACGCTTGTCTCTTCACGAGCTTTCTTTCAGGTATCTAACGTGCTTCTTGAATTGGTTGGAACAAATACTAAAATTCAACCCATTTTTGGATTTTATCAAGATTACTTCAATTTAGCCTAATTTTGTAAAACTGTAGAAAATTTAAGACAAAATTCAGAGGAAAAAACGGCGGGATAGGTTGTTTGCTTCGAGTAGGGAGGAACTTTACAATGGATTTTAAATGGATTATTATCCATTATCAAGGATTTTAATGGATTGTGTTTTCACGAAAAAAAATAGACGGTACGGGCAATACAGGACCGCTGGCACAACATAGAGGCCTCGAATGTTCCAATTGCCCTTTAAACCAATTAGAATATTTTTAGTTGAATAAATAATGAATAATTGAAAGTGAATTCTTTCAAAAAAATTCTTCATTCTGTGACCTCCAGCTCTCACTTGACCTCCAGCTTCAGGTCTACCACAACCTGACCAAATTTGGCTGCAATAGTGGTACCACGTAAAAAGTTCTAGACGCAAAAAAACGGCCTTGAGTCGCAAAAAAAAACAGCTTCGCTCAGCTAAAATAACTGTCTGGAATGTGGGGAGATAATACAAATGGACTATCCTCGACAGGACTGTTAAGGCCTACTGATAGCTCCTCTGCGATTCGCAGGAACTACAATTATTATGATTATCATTATTATTTTTTTATCATTATTATTATTATTATTATTATTATTATTATTATTATTATTATTATTATTATTATTATTCTATTCCGCTCATACGCCAAGCAAAACAGAAAAGCTCTTTTAGCATTTGGCTTTGTTTTAATAAGACTAAACTGCTAGGCTCATTTTAGTTAGAAAAATACTAATTCGCCGCTTGCGCGTGTTATCAGAACGCAAATATATGGTAGGTTAAGAATCCCAAGTTTGCTGAATTAGCAAGTTTTAAGCCCCGGTACCGAATTATAATTACAGGCAAACAACTTTTTAAACTGCAGCTCAGGTCAGCATTTTTTTTCAGATAGTATATTTATGGAAAGGGTTCAAAATAAAAAAAAATACCGAAAGCAGTAATCAAAATTCTTCGAAAGTCGGAACAGTAATCGATTTCATCGTGTAACTTATTAACAAAAACTGATTATAATGACAAAAATTCATACAATAATTTTCACTAATAGCAATTTTGTCCATGAAGTTCGATTGCGGCATGTGCTTTCCCATGACAGATTGAATTGAAACTGCTCATGAAGTTTTTGAACCATCAAGTATCATAAGATTTAATTTGAAAGCTTGGCTTCTCAAAATTAAAACAACGTGAACTTTGCATGAACTTCTGCACCGACTTCGCAATCAAAAGATTTGAGGTTTTCACGGCAGTTTTAGCTGCTTTCATAGCTATCAACCTTAATAATCTAGATTATTAATCTGCCTTCATTTTATCGAGAACATTCCTGGTTTTTTCCTCAAGGGATGTTCAAGAATTAGCTTCTACTTTTAAATCAATTTAAAAAATTGGAAAACTTCCACTAGCCAGTAATTTTTATCTTAAACCAATCAAATAAATCGGAAACTCAGCCTAAAAAATCTAGTCCATAACACTAGTTGAAAAAAAAATTTCAGAACAGAGACAATTTATACACATTTTTTTTGTGGATCCACATTATGTTTGAAAAGGTTGCAATATGGTTAAAATTGGCTAATAGGGCTTTAATACGATATCACATATTACACAATACGAACAATACGAGTGTTTTTTGAAATAGTAAAAAAAACTTCGGATAAAAACGTCTTACGCCATATTCCCTTCCTTTTTAGGGGTTGGGTCGAAACAAATTAATAAGACCCAAAAATGACAAACAGCTAAACAAAATAAATGGGCACAATAATGAAGCTTATGAGAAGCAAAATAGAGAACCTTAATTAATGTTCAATAAAGACGATGAAATAAATATCATTTAGAAAAAGTTTTTGTTCAACAATTTCACCGAAGCCTTCTTATGCAATTATTGTGTGCTCAGGCAAGCGAAAAAGTGCTTGATATGAAAAAAGTAGATAAAATTGAGTGATGTACCATGTTTAACAACTTTCAGTCACTATTAGAACTACCACGTGAAAATTTTTTATAGAGCTAGAACAGAATGGTTTGAATATTTTTGTATTTTTATTTTAAAAAAATATGGCAAAAAGCGAAAAAAATTGTAATTTAAAAAAACCTTCTTAGTACTTCAGTAATACTTTTTAAAAAACCTGTTCAAAAATGCGGTTGATGCAATCAAACCCTCGCCCCTGTAAAACTATTAGAGAAAATTTTCAGCTCAAAGTTCCCTAAAACTTCTGGTATTTTAATAAAAACGTTTACTTTTATTTTTTTTGTTCGTGTTACTCCAGATTTTTTGCAGTTTACACTAAACTCAAAAAACTCCTGCCCAAACCTTACAAAAAACGCGAAAAAAGAACGTTTTACTTTCACAACGAAAGGCTTTCATACTGAACATTGTTACCAAATGTCAAACCGTGGATAGCTTATTTTAATATCTGCCATATAATGTAAGATTTATTGGGAAAAATACCTGAGCTTAAAAAAGTCGAATTTGTTTGAAGAAAAAACCACCCCGAGCAGAAATTATTCGTCACATTCTTCGAAAGTTGGAACAACAAAAATAATATTTATGATATTTTTTTTCAACAGAAATTGCGAGATAGTTTTAAGTGCGGATAAAGTTTCGTGTCATTTCCTTGATAAATATTATCTTGTTTTTTTTTCTAATTTCGTTTAAAAAAGTGTGGTAATATCTGTGTGTTTTTCTCTTGTCAAACTTTGGTTTTGTATCGAACATGTTTTCGGCCATTATTTTGTAGTCTGAAAAAAGTGGGTGCTCTAAGTTTGAAAATAAAATGCTGTTCTCTTTGCGACAATTTTTGCCATTTTGAGTGAATTGTTTTGTGCGAAATTTGATGCAAACTAACAGATAAAAAAATTGAGTTATTGGACGCAAGATTATCACTATGAGCTTGAAATGGCGTGAGCGGAGTTGAAACTTTTCAAATCAAATGATACTTCAGAAACGTTGAACGGCAGCTTGAACATTCAAGCCTTCTTCCTGGTACGAGAGTTTTTGAAACTTTGACGAGGGAATAACCCTTTGAGTTGAATATCATATCAGCTAATAAATTAAACCAAGCTTGAATGAATCATTGTTCGTTCATTCATTAAAGTATGTTGGGGAACTTAGAGTTCAGATTTCCAGTTATCACAAGTTATCTAAATTACACTATTTTGAATTGCTTTAATTTGCCTGAAAAAAGATTATTGATCCATAAAATACTTATTGTTCCTTTTTTCGAGGAAACTGACGGAATTTTTCTGCTCGGGTTGGTTTTTTGACAGATAACAACTTTTGAACAAGCAATTTTTGACACAATTTTTGTATCTTCCAAAAAAAATTAATATTCTGAGTTCAAATTTAGAACGATTTTTCAGCTATGATCAATTTTCATAAAGTTTTGGGGTTTTATAGATTGCACTATTAACTCGTAAGCTAAGATTCGATCCGTCTTAAAAAATTATTCCAAATTGAACTGAAGCAGGCTTACTGCTTGCTAATCGTAAACATCTTTCTGTACTTTACCCAGCGGGGGATGATTTTTTTTCTTACAGAAACTTCCATCAATTTCTTTTAACGAACAAATCTATATAGACCTTAAAAATCAGGCACCCTGGTCGAGATCCCGCTTAAAAATCGCCCAGAATTTGAACGGTTTTAGCAATTTTCCAGCACGATTTGAGCGGTTTGAGAGGTTTGAGTGGTTTGAGCTGCAGCGTTGCGCTGAAAGCATGATGAATTTTTATAACAGAAACAAAGAAAAATGAGGTAGAACAGAGAAATGAACTAATTCATTTGAATCATTGTTATCTTATTCATTTGTAGTAAATTTCTCCTGTCACTAATTATCATTCTGAATCATCAAGTATTCAAAATTATCTGGGTTTTATCAATAACACTCCTTGATATTTTTTTATCCAAAGGCATTCAAGGGCGCTTCAACCGCAATTAATTCTCCATTTATTAGCTAAAACGTTTTCAGGGAAAAAGAATGCAAATTCACAATTTGCGTTGAACTGATTCAGGTAATTTCACAGCGTAATTGACCTCTTTTTACCTTTGAGCGAATCGAATAAAGTAAAATTCGTGATCATTGATGGCAACAAACTATCAAAAATAACATGAAACTTTAGTCAGATCTCTGTATCTAACCCCCCTCCTTTTTACCCGCTTGGTATTGAGAAGTAAACCTCTTTTTTCTTTTGCACTAGCTGAGAGGGCAATAAAACATCCCATTTAATAACAAAAAACTAACTAATTCATTTCAATTTAAATGAAGAACCATATAAAGTCAAATATGAAATTTCATCACTGAACAAAATGAACTGATTCATGTTTAAGCTGACTGTCTTTTTTTGGCAAGTTTTGTTAGCTGGGAGTTCTAGGGCATTCGGAACATTCAGGCCTGGGCCTTGATACGTGCAGTTTTAATCGATTGTTCGCTAAATGAAGATGATACGATACGACTACACGCAACTAATCAATTCATGAAAATAAAAAAAAATTAAATTATCCGAGCTGATTTTTTTTGGAATTACTCAAAACTTGAACCAATTGACAAGAATTTGATTTGTCGAAAACTCTGCATCGACTTTTGCAAAAAAAATGAGTTTATTCAGATACTACCCGTGAAAAAAAACTTTGTGCTAATTGTTTTAACTCTGGCCTCGCAAGCTATCAAATAACAGCTTCAGGTTACAAATCTGAAATAAGTGACCACAATTTCAATATTTATTCACTTTGGAAACGAAATTAGGAAAAAAAAACAAATTTATGAAATACAGAATTTACTAACTGGAAAATTCTAAAAAAAAAACTAAATTTGGCTGCTAAAGGAGTTACATACAAATGAAAACAACTTCGAACATTTTAATTGAATCAAGCATTTTTATGCATAAACAGCGTAACCGAAAAGTTGATAAATTGATGCATTGAGCATAAAATCAAATATTTTTTTTTCAAAAAAAAAAAAAACAGATGAAAATTGGATAAATCAGAATACCAAGAACAAGCGAAAAAAATTGATACGAAAAAAATTGATCTGAAACCAGAAAATTAATTCAACTGGTGAAACTTGGCGAGCTTATAGAAATCAACAAAACAGTCAAACCTCTGTTCTATCACAAAAGCGTGCTTTTTCGCAAAATGGGATCAAACAAAAACAATACAACACCAAAAGCATTTTTTACAAAATGATGGAAACATTCAGAAACCAAACTTCGGAACATTCAATTAAACTGAACACTCCAATCTATCTGCGAATCAATTGAGAAATTATTTCACAACCATAGAAGAGAAAATGATATAAAATCAAAAAGTTGATAGTGAACAGTAAAAACTATGTTGAAAAACTGATAGTAGTGTAGTGCTGTCAAAAACAAATGTCAGCAAAGTGTTCAATAGATTTTCAAATCTAAAAATCAAACTATCAGTTGATCATTACGAGTATACTATTTGATTAATAAAAACAATCAAAACCGTAATTGAAATTTTTTGATGCTGTTAATCAGTAGGGCTGTTTCCTGAAACGTTTTCCCAACCTGTCTGAAAACCTAATTCCTTTGCACAAAAACACGGGGTCAAAATTTGAATGCTCTAATTATGGTCCTACATCACTGTTGCCAGTTTTAGCTTTTTTTAAAACAAAAATAATCAAAAATAGCTAATTGTTTTTCTGAAAAGAACAAAAATTTTCCCAAATGTGCAAAACGCCTATAAAAAAAAACAAATATAAATCATTCAATTATTAGCCTCGTTGAAAAATAAATGAGAGAAAATGAAGAACAAAAAATCGGAGTGCCTTCTTTGCTTTAACAATGGCATTTGAAATAATTAATCATATTTTTTTTGTTAACAATGCTTTAATCAAGGACTACGCGGACCAGTTCATAAATTGAATAAATGATACCTAAGTGAAAGCCAGCAAACTGTGTTATTTTGCAGCAGGCAATAAAATCGGCTAATTTTATCATATGGGAGTTCCTCAAAATTTTGTGCTCGGCTACATTTTTTTCCTAATCTATATATAAAGTGACTTTTTTTGATCAAATCAAACACGTGCAAATATATTTGCTTGCCGACGACACTGTTATAACATGAAACATTAGAAAAAAGTCACACTCAAATTTGGTAACGAGTTGAATAGTTTAGAAAAATGTATCATACTAAAAAAGTAACAAGAATTAGGGGTGGGACAAAACGTGTCATTTTTGTTACCAACAATTACACAACTAGCGTCGCCAATTTTAAAAACTGTAAATCAGACAAAACCTCTCAAAACTTCTCGTATATCTAACTTGGCATTGTTATTGATAGCAGCTTAAATTTTAAGGAGCATGTTGTATATTTTAGCTACGTCACTGCAATTCTCTCTACACTGAGAAAAACTCAACTAGGAAACAAAAACTTGAAAAATATAACAAGTATGTTAGGAGTTCCAATATAAAGCACTTATATGCTGCATTGGCATTAAATCTGCATTAAAGTCTTTTGAAAAAAATTATCAGCGTTTTCTAAGGAGACTATGCTTGAATCTTAGAAAATTTTACAGTTTTTATGAGGCACCATGTGAGCGGAAATTATCAACAAAAATAGGATTCATCTGTTTAGTTTCTTAGCAAAAATATACAAAGTGACAAAGTCACATAATGACCAGTTGAAGTCATCAAAAACCAAAACTGAATTACAAAAAACAATAAGTGGACAAAACAGAATAATTGTCCTCAAAACAGAATTGATAAAAACGAAAGAATTGTCGATATGCCTGAAAAATAAAATAGGAATAATTTTCTAGACAATATTTAAGTTTGACGAAGTTTTAATATAAAATCTCACTGATAATAATAAGAAACAGCTCAAATCTCACTGGTAATAATAAGAAACAGCTCAAAAAGTATCTTAAGAAATCTCGGTTTTTATATTGATCGAAAACATATTTTTGAAAACCTTTTATGTTAGATGAAGGACTTTTAATTCATACTTTTAAAGTAAATCTTCAAAATGTTGTTTATAAAAGTGTAGTATTTTTTCACCCAGAAAAAAGTGTTTTTTTAATTAGTCGATCGTATCATGAGCAGCATAAAGTTTCATCTATTCCATTGATTACATGTTTTGTTCTTTTTGTCCGCAATGTTTGAACGAAAGTTTTTCGTTTCTCTTTTTTGTATATCCTTTTCACTACTGAAAACTATTGATATTTTTAAGGGGATTAGGAACAGGTCGCAAGACCTGACAATTTTCTACTATTTGTTTCAATCTATGTACACGAGTTAAAGCTATTGTTTGTTTTTCTCGAATTAAGGGGAAATTTACTATTTGGAAGAAGATCCAGAATTTTGAAAGCGGACAAAAATTGATTGCAGGACAAAAGTTGATTGCAGCCTGTTTAACTTAAGTTTAAATTAGTTCAGCTTGTATTGTACTGTTGATTGAAATCAGTTTCACAAAATCAGTTTTCGAAAAAAGTTTTGATTGATAGAAGGTATTGAAATCATGTTACTTCAGTATGACAAATCACTCAAACCCGTCTGCAGTTTTTTTTGCAAAAACTGTCTTTCCATCGAAAAAAAGCTCAGCATAGTTAGGCCATATTTGGTTACTTCCCATACTCAGTTTTCGAAATGTTAAATGTTTCAACCAATTTTTTTTTCCAAATTGTGGTAAAATGCTTAAACCATCTCAAGGCAAGTTGATGGATTTATGTAACACTTTCTTCAAAGACATTTTTTTTCAAAGACAAGTAGACTTTAACTTTATACCAACCGGCATAAAACCACGTATACAGCTACAAAAATGTAGAAAATTTTTTTAAAAAATACTTTTCCAGATTCGCAAACTTTATAAAAGCACAATTGGAACAAAATACGAATGTTTCATATTATTATGATTTGCATCAAAAATCTGAAACAATTCAAAAAACCAAAAACCAAAAAAGAGCCAGGCAATATGTGGACAAAGACTCAAAAATAAAAGTAACCATAGCATGAATACTCATTCAGAAATAGATGAATTTTTTTCCGTCTCAGCTGGATCTTTTCTTGCCGTAGCCTAACCACATGGTAAAAGAAAACATTATAGCACCGTCACGCAGTGATTGTTTTTAGACAAGCTATAATTTGTTGGGGGCTATAATAAGAAAGAGCCCACTAACAAGCATGAAACGACTATTTGGCTCTTTTCAAGTCCTTGTTTGGTTTTTCGGACACTCACGTTACACAATTGTACTCGAAATTGCTTTTGATGTTCTAAACTGTTCTAAAACGTGTCAGCGTGAACAAATTGTTGCTACAATTTTTACTTGCAAACTGCCACATGACTATTTTTCAACAATTATTTTGTAATTTTACAATGGGAGTAAGAAAATGGAAAAGAGCCGATTTGTTTTCGTGCAGTTTTAACATCAAGAGTTATCTGGAATAGGGTTCACCAGCTATAAACAAAAACTGAAAAAAAGAGTAATAAAGCGAACCTATAATTAATTTTCTCAAAAACTTTAATCTTCAGCATTATAACCTTCGGGAAAATACCGCGAAGAAACAGCTTTTTCCTAGATTCACAGCCTTTATAAAATTCCAATGCAAAATAATTTAGAAATTGTTCATAAAAAATATGCATCAAAAGCCCAAAAAGACTACAAAAAGCGCCGCAAAACGCAAAAAATTCAAAAATATATCTAACTTTACATGGTACTGTTCCAGAGTTACATGATGGTTTGATATCACCGCTATTTCCCATTATAGCCTCCGCTCCAACCAAAACCATTGCATAAAAAAAAAGATTATAAAAATTGGGATTGAAAATTTTTTTAAAAAAATTACATTTCGAAGCTATTTGAGTTCCTATTGGGCGCTCAGATTTGGGCATGAAGTGTCTGTGGTATCCAAAGACGAACCCGAATATGTCAAATCTTATAAGTGGAGTCGTAAGACACGTAAAACAACTATTGAAATAGAATTTTTGAAATATGGGGGAAGTGGAAAAAAGCCGCAATGTTTTACGCACAAAAACTATTTTTGTTGGCCGTGGCCGAGAAACAGTACAAGACGTAGATGTTTTGGCAACTGTGCAATGAATTTTGGCACTACGCCACCTGCAAAAATTTACAAGTAATGTTTTGTTCATATTGTCTGATTGTTACAAAAATTGGCTAGGGAGTTAGGGCTCTTTTCCAGTTTCCCCCCCCCTTCGAATTCAATTTTGAAAAGTCTATTTAACGTTGTCATAATGATATGAAATTTGGCGTGGTGAACAAATCGACAACTGTGAACATATTTGTTTTTCATACTTTACAGCGTAACATCACGCATTTAGCCATAATAACACGTAAATCAAACATAAAACTCGGTATTTTGAAAAAGGGGGGGGGAACTGGAAAAGAGCCGGAGTTAGTTAGGCCATGACAAAGTTAGGCCATGACATTTTTGGTCCTGATACTTAATCTTTTTAAACCCCTCATTACACTATAAACTTATGCGTAAAGGGGGGAGCCGTAACATCACGCATTTAGCCATAATAAAAGATTATATGTCACCGTATATGCGTTTTTTTTTAATCTTCCCACCTCTTTCCCATCAAGCAACGAACATGGATCATGGTGGGCCTCAAAAATCTGACCTTTCTATTGAGAGGCGGAGACGTAACCACTTCACCACCACTCCCCAAGATCATCATTTTGAGCAGGTTTTTGTGAGTGGACTTTTAAAGGGCAAACTGGAAAGAGCAGATATAATTTGTTAACTCACTATTGACGTCGTTGTCTCTTCCCAGGAACTCGAATGTCTCACTTGACTCAATCACAGTCCCGTCCATGAACACAATCTTAATTTTTCCCACGCTTTCCTTCCAGAAGCTAGTCGTCACTTTCAAACTGGTCGAGTTTAGATGTTCCAGAGTCGCAGTCACGTCGAGTCCACATATATGGATACTCTTGATGTCCGATTTTGACTTTCCCAGACCTCGCCCTCTAATGTGGACTTTGGTTCGTGAAGCTGTTGGACTGCTCGTTGGAAGAAAGGTCAGAATCGCCGCCTCGTTGTTGTCGTTGTCGTTGAGGACCGCCGAGGCGGCGGTTGCGGCGCTTCCAGTGCTGAGTAGAGCCACATCTTTGATATTACTCATTGCTTTGAAGTATCCCTGGATAAATTTATCCCTTTTGGGTCCGTGAGGTGGTAGCTGAAACGCCTCATGTTTGCTGACATAAGTTTCTAACTGGACCGAACCCTCCTTGGCATCTCGGAAAGTTGGTGCCAGGGCCCTTTTGGGCTTAGAATTCAAAGGAAGAGTAAATGTTTGACCCTTATCCAGCGGGATCTCCCACGCTGGTATGTTAATCCTGCCCAGCTTGGTCCTGTCTCTGAACACTTTAATTGTGAGGTAGTCTTTCTCTGTTTTAACTGGGAACTCTTCAAAACAGTCCCATTTTGGGTTCCCCGAACGGCTCTGCACTTCTGGAGTTTGAAGGTAGCTTTTAGTAGTTGATTTGTTGATTCGAAACCTACTCGCTCCGTCGTGTACGTAAAACACGCAAAAGAACATGTTTTTCTGTTGCTTGTCGGTTTCCAAGTTTTCCCCACTGATTAGTCGAACGTAAACTTCTGTCGGTTTGTGTTTCGGGGGGTTCAATGCAATATTTCCACCAGTGCTTCCGTGATCACTTTTGTTTCCGCCCTTGTTTCTTGATCTTTTGCTGGTGGATTTTGCGTGTTAATCCTTCCGCGTTTTAAGTGTAAGCAAATATCACTCTCAAAATTTCAAATAGGGTGGACTAAAACTATAGTTTTATCGATCAGAAAAATAGACTTTCTAATCCGCAAGTTTAGTGTTCTTTCTATAAAATCAGTTTCTCATATCCATCCCAAACTCTTTTCAGATAAACGTTTCGGCTCAACACTCGTAAACAGATTTCTACGAAATTTTCCAGTTTCCCAACCCCCTTCTAAAATTATGATACAAAATTGTCTAAAGTTTGTTCATGCAGCAATCCGCATCTAAAAAAGGTTGTAAAAATGTTTTCACTGTTCACGAGAGCATGATTTATAGCCGTTTAGAACACCCAAAGTCGTTTTAGACAAGCTTTTGTGAACTGAACTTCAGAAAAAGGCAAAGGGGGGACTGGAAAAAAGTTCGGCTTTTGTTCAACAGAGAAGCGGATTAGTAAAGATAGACTAAAGTCTCTCTCCGTGTACCTCCTCCCTCCCTCCCACCCCCTACCCCTCGAAAATTGAAGTTTTTGCAGCTGTAAATAATATTCAGAATAGTTTGCGAGAGAGGCACGAAGACAAACTCTAAAACAGGCTTAGTTTCATCTTGGAAGAATTAGATTGCAAAGCTTTCCTTTTGCCTGGCATCGTGTGTCCGCCGAAGTTCTCTACGGATTTTTAATTACATCGCTGACGTAAAATAACATGACTGCATGGCTTTTATCCTTTTGTCTCACCTTTGAACTTTTTACTTGAAATACATAAGTTCACCTGGTACGATTGTAATGCAACTTGGCACGTGGGCTAATTATCATCATTCAAATATTTTTCTCTACATGAATTACCCTGCAAGATTCAGTAATTAAACATTAAGCAGCAGCTTGTACTTTGAGATTAATGAAAGGTGGAAGAAAAGGAAAAAGAGCCGACCTTTTACTATTTTTGCATTTCGTATAAAGTTGAAATGAGGGAAGTTCAAGGTTATTTCACAGAGAAATTCAATTTAATGCTAGTTCAAATAACTTTATTCTCAAGATAGCTGAAAAATCGCTCGTGCGAAAAGAAAAATTTTTTTGCGCCCTTTATTTTTCTTCATATGTTGGACTTGGAGTAGCGGCTCTTTTCCAATTCCCCCACTTCACATAAGCATAATTTTTATGGTGTAACAAGGGATTTTGCAAGGTTAAACATGAAGACCAAATATGTGTTTGTCACGGCCTAATTAGTTCGCATGCCAATTTTCACAACCTTCGGATTTCGTGAACAAAATTTCACTAGTAAAAATTTGCAGGTGGGGGAGGGTTTGGTGGTTTGGAGGTTGAAGAGCCTCTGAAATTCAAGTTATGAAGATTTAAAATGAAGATTTAAATCTGTAGTTTTTTGAGGGGGGTGGGAAACTGAAAAAGAGCCGGAGCAGCGTAGTCATTCACGCTCAGAGTTTCGTTGCAAACCATCTCCAGCAAAAAATACAAAATTTCCAAGAGTTTTGGTTCTTATCCCTCAAAATGCATATTTTTTTCGGCTCTTTTTCCTTTTCCCCCACCTCACACGAACATGAATTTTATGGTGTAACGGGTGGTTTTACATGGTTAATTATGAAGACCAAATTTGTTTGTCATAACCTAATTAGTCCTTATGTCAAATTTCATAATAATTGAACAAAGTGAACATAATTTTTACTGATCAAATTTTGCAGGTGGGGGGGGGGAAGGAAAAAGAGCCTTTTTTTCTCAAATGTTGTCATGGCTATTTACGTGGGCTACTTTCCTCCTCCAAGGTTATTGATTAAGGTTGATTGTGAAGACTTCTGTTACATCAGTAAGTTGATGCTCATCGGTTTATTGTTCTGGCTTTCTTTAGATTGTGATGTACTTAAGTTAATTTGGCTCTTTTTCTCCCCCCGCACCTGCCATTGCCCCTTTTCCTTCCCCCTCTAGTAATATTTACTAATTACCGTCTCTTTGGTTCGCAGAGGATCTATGAAAGGCCTTGCAGCCTGTCTAAGCAGAGTCCGTTTCTCTTATTTCCCGACATTCCAGACTTAGTTACTTTGCTTAGTGCAGCTCTTTGTTTTGCGACTCAAGGTCGTTTTTTTGGTCCAGAAATTTAACGTGGTATCATTATTGCAGCTAGATGTAAAATTTTGTTTACGTTCTCCGATCTCCGATTGTTATGAAAATTGGCCGGCGGACTAATTAGACTATGACAAACATAATTGATTATCATACTTAAATTTAGAATTTTTCTGACTGCTGTTCAGAGTCAAGGAAAGAAGTTTTTGAGAAAAATTGAACAAAAATTCGCAAAAAAAAATAAAATAACTACAATATTTTTTTTCCTTTTTTCCCCTCATTTTATCTCCGTTCACGCTAGGCTTAAAACAAAGTGACGATTTTTCAGCCTGTTGATAAATACATAAGTGTAGTTTGCATGCCTCGTTTCAAATTCGAAAGATTTAAATCGCCACTCAGGTTTAAGTAGCCCGAAATATGTCAAGCGTCAACTATCCCAAATTTGCCAAGCTGTAATCACAAGTAAGATTTTTTTTAATTTGAGATCAGGAAATTAGAATTGTTTCTACTTTGGAATCTTCGATGTGGAGAGATCGAGTTGTGATAGTCGTGACTTTTCATGTTTTCAAAAACTTGTGTTCAATGTTTTTTGGTTGAAATTTTTTATCGGAAAAAACGACAAAACAACGTGATTTTGTAAAAATTGAAAGTTTCGAAATTTTATTGCTATAATCAATGTAGTTTTTGTCAAAACTATAGGCAACGAAATTGAAAGTCATCAACTTACAGAGTCATTTAAAGTCAAAAAGTGACAAAGATTTCAAAACGTTAAGAAATGTTAAAAAGAAAAGAATTTAGTTTCATGCTTGCAATCTTGTAGACCATTCTCGTCCCGAGGGGGCGAAAACCGGCACAAAGTTAAGGGTCGCACGCGTTAGTTTTTTGTTACGGATTGAAAAAGGGGTGCATCGAACAGTGATTTTTTTGATAATCCATGATTTTAATTTGAGTTAAAGTGTAAGTAAGGACCTCTTGGTCTGCAACTGTCTACAATCCTGAAAAAAATTTCGGTTATAAGTTAGACGTCCTTATCCACGTGCCATTTTGTTTGTTCATGCAAAGTTGGCGCATACTAGCGAAGTCAGGCGTTCGCATAAATGTGCGCAAGGATGTACTGTGTTTCGGTGGTCGAAGTGTTCCTCGAAGGAGAGCAACGGAAAGCTACTACTATATCCGTCTGACAAAAATGCTTAAGAGTTCATATTTCAAGACTCACTGGGCTGGCAATGACTAATGTTATTTGGCGAGCGTTGAATAATTGTTCGTTAAAAGAAGTTTGAAGAACACCAAGTTCTGTTTTTTAAAAGTGCGGAGAAAACTAGCTTACAACAGCAAAAAGTCTTTCCCATAACCCACAGTGGTGCGGAGCTGGCAGTGGGTCGGATATCCATTTCGGATCTTTATGAGCCAGCTGTGTGGTTACTTACAACTTCCAAGACTGAATATACAGCAGGTCTTCTTTTTCGTCTCTCACAAAAATCGTCCGACTATAAGTCCAAATGGCCAACGAAGTTTCGAATGAATTTTTCGATCGACCTTACGCAAGAGCATTTATATAACCAATTTCAATATGTACAGCAATTATGTTCATACACATAAATAAAAAGCACAACTGCTTCTCTCATTTTATAGGGATGGAGGTTTTGAAAGGTTCAAACAATCAAAGCAGCAAATCGTGCAGGGCGGCTGATGGTAACTTAGCCGTTTAATTGAAAGCTTTGTCGTTATTGGCGTGGCAGCTTTTGCTCTAAGCTTCCTACTTTGCTTTATCGTTCAACAGACTTCAACAAGGCGCGAAGGATAGGAATTGCTTAATCTAATTAATTTTTTTGAGCTTAGAGATGTCATAAAAATGTTGCCGTTGTCAACAATGTAAAAATCAGACGAAACACTTTCACAAAGCTATGTTTGCCATCAAAACTGATAGGCTGTTCGAAACCCATTTCTGCTTCACCAATGATTACGTCTGGTTGATTGAACAAGGACGGTGGGTCTAATAAACGTTAGGTAGGTGTTTATTATGGGATGCAGGGCGACTTTTCGTCGCAGGATTGTAATAGTAATTCAGCCTCAAAATTATTTTTTTTCGCAACATCAACAAGAGTATCTGTTTTACTGTTTCCAAATCAGCTGGTTTTGTTATCTCTTTGGCTTGAGTACGGTTGCTTTAGTATCTCCGTGGTTTCAATTGGGCGCTAATTGAGCATAAAAGCAACCAAGCTCTGGAATTCACGGAAAGAACTACAAATCTTCCTTGCAAACAAGATAGGTTATTGTTTATTACTCCATTGAAATTATTAGAAGACCGTAGTTAACCTTAATGAGGCGTCACAAGCCAAACAATTTATTTAACAATCTCTATATTCAGCTTGAACGGTCACTCATTGCCTTTTAAAAGCTGGCACCATTCACCCCACTGCTGATTTTCAAAAAATCTTCGGAGTTTCCCCTTGTTCTTGTGTCGGCAGAAATGTCTTCGCTCAAGTCGTGATGTCACTGATAAACAGTCGTACTTTCCAGATAATCTCCTCTTTTCGCCCTGAAGGTAGGTTGATCACGGTTAGAGAATTGCCTACTGTAGAATGGTAGCACTACCAGGCACATGAACAAAGTTGACAGAAAAGTCTTGAAGGCTTTGAAGATATCTTCTTTTAAATGGGTAGCTGTTGCAAATAAAGCTTCAGTAGAGAGAGCGCTTTCAATGGCAAAACTCTTCACAGATACGAACGGCAGTTGTGTTTTTTTTAGTGACATGGGCACGAAGAAAAGCTAAAGCACAAAAGACTTCTTCTGAGCTGTACCCAAACATGTATAACTCAACTTATTCAACGGGCGCGGTAAAAAAACAACTCTGTATCCTCATTAGCACAAAGTTTGACCAGCCAAAATGCCAAGCAAGAATCATACACTTGACTTTAATTGGTAGATCATAAATCCTTTGCTGATTGTGAATAAGCCGAATTCGCTTAAAGACATTTAGCAATCGTACCGTGTGGGGGCGCTACGAGACTTATATGATCGAAATTGAACAAACAAAAGTTACAACAGTTCGCTGCGTTTGAGCTCTTAAGTTCACGGCTAACATCAAAGCTTTTTTCTTAACTGTCATAACGATCGTTTCATTTGAGAACAAGAACGTGTGAAGTTGTGTGTCCAAAACTGAAAAAGTTTTTAACTTCTACTATGTGGTGCGGTTTAACAAAAAAAATTAATCATGGAATCAAAATTTCTGATTTTAGTTAAATTGAAGCCACTTGTCGCTGCAATTTAAATTAATTCTCGACTAATCTAATACGTATTATACAAATTCTCAAAGCAGTATAAATAATGGTCAATTTAGAAGTTTTCAAGGACTGCTGACGCTGCGTCAGGAAGCAACGCCCTTGATTTTACAACTCAATTCGTTGCAATGCCTAATGTGCCCAGGTCGGCTTTTCTTTTGCATGAAAGATATCTCTTCTGTACTGATATACAAACATATCAGCTCTGGAGTCATCCTGCCACATCCTGAAGGCTAGTCATCTGGCAGGGTTCCCATTTGAAAGATCAATATCAGCCGAAAGAGCATACTGATGCTAACAATAACAGAGAAAAACGAAGATAAAAATTTGCAGCAGGTCGGGTTCTACTAGCAATGACTTGTTGGAAGATGCACCTTGGAATATGTTTGTTCCCTTAATTTTGCAGGCTTGTTGTGTTTCACCACTGAAAAGCGATAAAGATACCAGTCGCCATTGATACGGTTTGAAGTTTCATGCGAGGAATGTGTTATGGGAGGAATGTTTCTCTTCTAGTCACATCTTCTTTGTTAGTCTTTGAGTAATATTCTCTGAGTTTTGTTTCCAAATGTTTTTTAGTCCTTTGAGCTGAGTGAATGCCAAATGGTAAGAATCCGTATGAAATTTTTTCTGCCCAGAAGATGCCTTCTGCAATGAAGTGCTGGCGACTCTACGTTTCAGATGCTCTTTTGTCAACGAAAGAACGCTGATCTGCCTGTTTGTAAGCACCATACGACTCTAATTCATGCCAGGAATAAATGTGGAAAAGTGGAAAAGAAACTAAAAGCTGTCAATAAAGGACCACTTGAAACCTAAGCGATCGCAATGCGGACGGCAAGGAGTTATGTGGTTAGGTTAGCCTCATTCTTACAGTATTCATCAGGCCAAATTGCGCCGATTGATTCCTGACCAATCGTTAAATGTACACTGGCGATTGGCGTACTTACAAGCAACTGGACGTATCGGACCAACATAAAGATACTTGCTTTATCAGCTGAGAAGGATTACTTTATCAGTAACTACCTGTAGTTCTATTTGACCGAAACCAGTCCATTCGAGTTTTTCTTCAAATTCTACAAAATTGACAGACGTTTTCATTTGAGTCTGCTTTTTTTCAACTATGCTGGTAGCGTTGATACACAAGACAGCCAGATTTAAATCTTTGTCTGAAAGATAGAGACAATTGACTAATCTAGACGATACCCAGCATTGGCTTGAAAGGGAACCACACAGCTTTAGGCGTTCAAATTTATAGGAATCCTGAAACACTTCACTTGTAAGAATGGCAGTAACCCTTTCGAGCGAGCTGATCAGCTGCAAACGATTGTTTAAAATAGCGCAAGTGGCATATTATGCAGCGAGTGTGGTTTCGGCGTTTACCAAACTTGCGTTCGGTAAGCTAATGTGTGCGTTAATTTCCCGGTTCATGGTAGGCATGATGGTCGGATTCGTTTTCGTTGTGTATACGCTAACTGAATTGGCACTGGTTATGTCGTGATTGTGATTGCAAAACATTTAGTCGGCACTTTGAAGCAATACACCCTTGGTTCTAATGCAGCCTGACTCAGAGCATTTTCCAGCTCAAGACCTTCGCGGAACATGTAGCCTCTTTGCATGCAAGAAAAGCGCAGCTTTTTTCCGCTGAATGTTTTGCTTTCTATGGCAGGGTTTGCACAAAGCGCATCTCCAGCCCATCTTCGCCTCCAAAAAGAATATATACCGGGAAATTAATTTTTGCTCAATTGTTGTAGTTCTGGTGAAAACCATTGCCACTGCTTTAGATTGACATAGCTCTTACGTTTTTGATTTTTCATGCTTGTTTTTCAATTGACAAAGCGCCTGCTTTGCATTATCTTTTAACAATGGATAGAAATTCAACAAGGAAAGGTTGGTCTCGCAGGCAAAATGTTTGGAAGTCTCTCTCATAATGAACAGATCTGAAAGCTGGTACCAAAACAGAGATTGTTGATGAGAACAATTCATGTTATCAACATTATGAGCCGTGAAATTAGCAAGTAACAAACTACATTGTCCTATGAAGTCATAGTGAAAGATATTTAACAACTCATGGCAGTTTTGAAAGTTCAATAACTACCATGTTGGCTCGTAAATCTAACGAGATCCAGTACTTTCCGGGTGTTAAGAAGAAAATATAGGAAGAAAAAATAGTTGATTGCATCTATTCAAAATGTAAGAAACAAAATACAACTGGAATCTTTTTCCTTTCAACCCACCTGCAAAACTTGACAAATTTGAATATTTTTTTCATGTTGTGGTTTAATTGGGCCTAGAAAAGCGTGAATGGTTTTCACACCTAGCCCTATAGAACACTTTTTTAATAAAAAAACGTTGCTTTAATTAGGCGGGGAGAAGGAAAAGAGCTCACATAAGTTCAAGTGTGTTGCCAAGTTTCATTTGAAAAGAAAATCATTTGTTTAGTATGTTGTATGGTTCCGTGTTTTTTATCAATCAAACAAACAAATTAAAAAACTAAAACTATGGGTTGGCATCAGGGGTTTGCAATAAATAATTGACGGAACAATTATTGTCAATATTATTGATGGAATAATTGATTGCTGCCAAACTTTATATTGCAATTATTGATTGTTCAAAAACAATACATTGTCGACAATAAAATTATTGTAAACGAGTCAATGTAATCACTCTCTCTTCTGATTGGATGACGTTGAAATTTAATTACGATGCATTTTAACGTGTTGTATTTCCGATAAGCGTTGCCATAGCTACTCGTCACTGGCGTGAAATTCATTTGGTCATTTCTACATTACAGAATGCCGTGAAAGTTTACAAACAAGCAAATCACAGAATTCCTTTTCGCCTGCACCGGGGAAAATGCTCACACCTGTCGTTGTGGGAAAGTCCGGAAGCAGAATACACGATTTGGATACAATAATTTGATAAACGAAATTACAACAGTTGAATCATCTACGTCTTCCCAGAACCAGGGATGTAAAAAAATATATTTAAACTTTTTAGTATATTTTTAGTCACTTTTCAATACACGTCACACTACCCAAAGAGAAAGTAACAACACAGGATATATTTTATTTCGGGGTCTACTGTGCAATAAACGGATGTCCGCATTTTAATAGCTGCTTATTATGTATGGGGGCAATTGGTAAATTTCAACAGCAAGCAGATAGACGGCTGCTAGGACTATTGCGTTAAACACAGATTGGGCGATTTCGGGCACCAGCTAAAGGAAAAATGGCCATGTAAAATATACGTTTTGATTTTGTAGGGAAATATTTTGGATTAATCGTGCGTCGCTAGTATTCTGACAATTGAATTGTCAATTAGCCAAGCCAAGCCAAGCTTCAATTATTGGCCGAGTTATGTTGGAAACCTGCTTTGCAATTCAAACAATAATTTTTACGAAAAATAAATATATTTTATTTTTTGAACTGGAAAATAAATTATTTAAATGTATTTATTGTCAATATATTTAAATACAATATATTTTTTACATCCCTGCCCAGGACTATGCTGAAGAAATCCTTGCAAAAAAACTACGTTCCTCTGACGATTCTGTGATTCAATGTTTGGATTGGCTTCCTGTCACTTCAAATATTGCCGAGAGACTTTTCAGTCAGACTAAGCACGTGTTTTCACAATACAGAAAAAGACTTTTGCCGAGACACCTCGAAATGCATTTTTTCTTGATGATAAACGAGAGTTTTTGGAGTGTTGAGACTGTTTCAAAAATTTGTTAAAGAAAAATACAATAATTGTTAGATTTATAGCAATACTTAGCAATAATTTCAATAATTGCAATAATTGATTGTTAATTTACGTCTTACAGCAATTATTTATTGTCTCTGAGCAATAGTATTGCAATACAATATTACAAACCCCTGGTTGGCATATGATTTTTTTCTAATGTGCGAGCTGGTTATCTATACCAGATAAGCAACAGCTTATTTTGCGTCTCGAAGTTTGTTCACACCTCGACACTTCGTTTCTCGATATAGGTCGAAAAAAAATTCAATGCAATGTTTAGCTGTTGTTTATCTACTATACTGGAGAAAAAAGTAACCCAGCTAGAGAAATTCAAATGAAAAATGAGAGAAACTTTTTTCACAAAGACAGATTCATTTGATTACTCTTATGTTGATTTTTTCCCGTAGATTGTGATGTACTCACCTAATTTTGAGAAAATCGCAATTTTTTCTGCAAATCCAAGAAACTGAAATCATTTTGCAAAATTTTTATTTTTAAGTTAGTAGCAGTTTTTGGGAAATTTTTAAGCCGCGCGAGAAAAAAATGATATTAAGTTACATCTCTTAAAAATGAAACGAACAATTTCTCTACTTACTGGTATATTCCGGATCAAAATGTACGACTTTTATTGCTGTGATGTATAGCACTCTGTGTTTTTCAGATTTCAAGCCTTTTTTCTGTTTCAATTGAGTCTGTCAAATAAACTGTTTATAAAAAGGATTTTTCATATAATGAAAGAAAAACTTATTGATTACAAGGTTTCACAAAGATTTTTTGAGTTTTCGAATATATTTGATAGCACAATTCAATTTTTTTCTCCACTATGTTTTTGATAAATATTGGCTGTAACAAGGCAATTGGCTTCCATCCACATTACTCCCCCTTTCTTCTCATTTAAAATTCCCGTTTCCACAGATTTATTTGTTTTTAAGGCCAAAGGTAACATTATAAACTTTGAAGAAAAAATTTGTTCCAAATAGTTAATTTGTTCACCACGCAAATTGATAATGCATTATGATAACGCTTAAATATTTTTTCTAAATTAGAAATAAAATAGGGGTGCTGCAAAAAAGAGCCGGTTAACGAATCCAAATGCCAACTCGCACGACACTTGGACAGCATAAACAAAAACCTTTTTTGTAAAGCGGGTGAGGGGATCGGTAGAAGAGCCGGAACCAACAACATCGAACGGTTCTTTCACAGTCGAAGCCTTTCAAACGTATAGCTGGAAGTATTAAATCTCACAAAACGAGATACTCTGCAATATATATGTATTTTAAAAGATCTTTGGGAGATAATTCGCCAATGTTTCTCAGTAAAGGCATACCAAATGAAAACTAAAGCCAAACAATCACTTTTGCTCAATGAAACGACTGCGGACATTGTTTAAATTTTGATTACATTATTAATTTCTGTTTTTTTTTTATTTGCTTTTTTCAATGCTTAATTTTTTTGTGCTTTGTAAGTTGCATTTCACATTGATGTTGCATGAAAACTATACGAATTTCATGGCCTTGAATTGATCAAAAAACGATAGTTTCTGAAAGAAAATACAACGCAATTGTTCTGCAAAGCTCCCTTCTTTAATTCAAATGCAGCTTTGAACTTTGCATCCTTTTTAACATTTTTTCAAAGCCCCGAGGTCAAAATTGTTAAGAAAGCGACAATGACTGAACCAAGGAAAAATGTCCGGAGAACACTAGGCTTGAATAAACACTGACGGTTATGAGTTTACTTCAATTTTTCAAAAAAACAACGACCGAGCTTTATGGAACGTGGAATATAACTATACAGCTGAATAAGGACGTCAAAATGTCCAACAATTACTCTTCAACGGAATCTCAAGTTCAATCACAACAAAATAAACTAAAAACCTTTGCTGTTGCAAAACTGTTGCAATTGTGAGAGAAATCAGTAACTACTGGCTCGAAAAAACACATCGTCAAGCCTGTGAGCCTTATCTATTCTACTGGCTATGGCAGTAGCCAGTTATAGTTTGAATTGTAATTTTTAATTATAAATCGTAATGCCGAACAAGGTGAAAATCAGCTACGGTGCTCGATCTAAAAGACCGAGTCTTAAATTCAACGTGCTGTGAAAGTGATATATAATCCACTCCATTCTGCATACTCTGTGAAAATAAAAGCTAGTGATTTAAGAATTCGGTATAACGGGCATTCAGATAATTCTCAGATTATAGGATGTCACTTGGCACAGTCAGCCGGATTTGCAAATCAAAAGAACAGGACGAAGTTGGATTTCTTGGGACATTGGGCGTAAGCGTCAGTAGACCCATCATGGCTGATCAATTACTGAGGCAGCGACAGTAAAAGAGAGTGTGGACCCGTGTACAACACTACTACCACCAGAGCTCATTATTTAAGAACAACACTCCAGACCGGAATCACCATTTTTGACAGAATCTACCACTGCAGAAGAAGCGAGACTAGAGCGAGATAGATTGGCAAAAGGAAAAATAACAAAAAACGCAAAAAGAAACATGAGAGAAACAGAAGTGGGACATCATGTTTTCTATACAGAAGCTCAATTAAATCATGGTTTCTGATCAATTTTAATTTGAGTTAGAAGGCAAAATAAGACTGCTGTAAGCCACACCTCATGTAAAAATATCTAGAATCAGTCGTTTGAAGATCTATATAATATGATCACGCTAACATCTGAAAAGGTCAATGAAACTCTGAAAGATATAAATTGTTCACCCAGGTACAGGAATCTAATGAGACCTTAGAAACATCTCACGCAGTGCTAACTCCTCAAGCAGCCAGATCAGAGTTGGTTTAATTCAGGATCAGATAAAACGGGATCTGTACGACATGTCACATTTCATGATAGCCTCACAATTGGAACATTGTCAGCAGAAGAAGAGATGAAAGGAGCAGAGAAACTCAAACTTAGCAAACAAATCATACCAGTGAACCAGAAGAATAATCAAATTGCACTAAGTACGAGCGGAACAAACCAGAGAATAAAATAGAAAAATGAAAAGAGGGACACAATAAGAATTTGGACAAAAGCACAAACGAATGTTTCATCACACCAATTATTATCACCGTGTAACAGATGGTACAAGACAACTTGCATTAGATGAGAGAACGCTAAAGCGACAATTAAACTAAGATAAGTGCCGATTAGCATCTAGATGCTGGGTGGACCAAATAGTCACTGAATAAGAGGACGGATTTTTACTTTTCTCAGTTTTAGTTCTAACGTTTGCCTAAAGTCAACTTAACTAGCCGCAGAAACAGCCAATCAGTAAAATTTTGATAAACTTGTGGGTATGCTACGCGGATATAAATAAATCTGACTGAGTTTAATGGGCTGACCGATATGCCAGCAGAGTTTCAAAAAGCAATGGCTCCCACATTGAATAATGTGAAGGACACGTTCTTCTTATTGGACGACAAAACGAGATGAGCAAGAATGGTAATGGTTCCTTGAACAAATATGAAAAGAATAGGTGACAAAAATCAAAGATTAAGAAGAAACAAAATGTGATCTTTTAACAAATCAAGTGAAGTGGTCACTCATCGTCTTTTAATTGAAGGGGTTATATCAAAAAACCTAAAAAGAGAAGCAATTTTGGATGGTCTAAAAGCTTCATTGAAAAGAGAAAAGGAATGGAATTATGAAACGAAACCTGAACGAAATAGTAACAAAAATTCAATTAAATGGCAACATATACAGACTTATTTGAAAAGTTTCCAAAAATGCGCGCAAAAATATCAATTAATCCTCGTTACAGCGGATCATGGGAAACAAGAGGATATATCGATGGAAGATACAATGGGCTAGAAGCCCGAATGATCAATAAAGAGGATTGAGTCCCTATCTTTTTTGGGCAGTAAAAATGATACAACAAACGAGTTGGAAATGCTAGCACTAGCCTGGGCTACGGATATGATTAATCACCTACTCCTGGGATTGGAGATTACGATTGCTACAGATGTTTAAAACTTTTTTATCAGTTCTAGGTGCTTTTAGAGCAATTTAACGCATTGGTCGAAATTGACCAGATGGGCTGATAGGATGTTGCTTTTTTAGTTGAAATTATATATTTACCAGGAAAGGACTTAGTGATTGTAGATTACCGTTCCGGGGACCCGTCAGGGGAACCATGGGAGGAAACAGAGTAGCAATAAAAACTTGTTCTAGATTCGTTTTTGTTTCGTTTGTTGCCATATCCAATTGTGGATTTTAACCCAGAAGTTAAGAAAGAACTTTATTTTTCTCCGAGAAACATGGATTGGTAGATGAAAAAGAAGAACAGATACCAGAAAAAACAAAACTGACAAACTAAACCAGAAAACCAGAAAACAGTGGTGGTTCGAACGGAACCTAAGCGGTTACGGAGAAGGGCAATCCCAATAAATGCAGAGGCAGAGTGTGGAGCGATCAAGAAGTTGACTCAACCGTCATAGCGAAAAAGGAGGAAGTGTACAAAAAATCTGACATTGTGATTGCAAATAGAGATTCACGTGCGGACAAGAGGGAAAATTTGTCTACAAAGGCCCCTTAAACGCATACGACGATAGATATGACTTTGTCAGACTCAAAATCAAACGAAAATATAACAGAAAATTTACCTAAGAGCCCGATTGACAAACGAATAAGACGAATAAGAAACTGTCGGCACAAGAGTCTAGTCGGACTAAAACTAAATCCAATAAGGAGGTAGAAGGAGCCGGAACAACTTCAACCGAGACAAAAAGCAGGCAAAGAACGTCAATGCCAATGGAGCAGAGAAAAAGAAAAACAAAAGAAAAAATGGACCAAGAAAACAAGTGTTGCAGCGCAAGTATAAATTCATATAAAATAAGCACAGTTAGCCGAGTGGCCTAAGCTAACGTACCGACAGTTGACGTAGGTTCGAGTCCCCTACCTGCCCATGTATTAATATACTAAAAAAGGGGGTTATATCCTATTTTTTCTGTTTTTTGATTCTAATTCGGTTCAGACTTGATTAAGGCTGACCGCTAAAAAAGAGCAATTTGTCTCAAGGACATTACCGACCGGTTCTTGTGGCTAGTTTATTGAAGCTGATTATTGGTGAATTTATGAACTCGTTATACAGCAAAGTTTGGGATGAAATTATCAATAATGCCGTTGAATTTTGTATTACCAAGAACACGAATTTATTGTTGATTTTTCGGAGATTAGCGGCCACATTTTGGCTCCCCACAAGGGACACGACTCTCCGCACAGCATGAACTGCAACAAAAGCCACAGGAGCAGCCACCTGCACTTTAGTGATAACGAGCCAGAATATGCGCCTTCTTCCTCTTCCTCTTATTCGTATTCTGTCTCCGCTGATCTATCTCAGTCTGTTTCTGAACCCAGTTGTGCATCCACAAGTGCTGCTGCAGTGAATTTTAACGACCTCAGAAGTAATAATAACAAAAATGCCTCTCTTCAGCACCACCACAGTCATCTTCAACTACAGCACACATCATCCACTCCCTCTTCTTCGACTCCCTCAAATTGGCTCAACGACCAATTCAACTTCTCAGACGAGGAGTTCTGAGAGCGTGAGTTGTTCTCTTCGATGTGACCAACTGCAGAGACATCACTGAGGCACTAGAGTTCGATCCCCTGCCCGACCACTTCTTTTTCGTGCTCCAATACAACCCACAGAACAAAGGAAATTCAGAGAGGCCTACCGAGAAATTCAGGTGTCGATTGAGTTGTCAAGCGCAGTCCAGCTACAGACGTTTTGTGGAAGTGATAGAAGCAATCACGGAACAACTTCTCTGCGTCTGACCGAGAAATTCAGGTGTCGATTGAGTTGTCAAGCGCAGTCCAGCTACAGACGTTTTGTGGAAGTGATAGAAGCAATCACGGAACAACTTCTCTGCGTCTGACCGATGATTTGATAACCCGAAACCGGTGACCGCCCAATCTCAAAAACTGAAAGACTCGACAAACTTTAAAAAAAAAACTTTCAAATTTGCTATAAAATTGATTTACACTGTCATACATGTTGAAATTTTTCCCGCAAGCTAGCCCCCGGTAATTTTTCTCAATACCCAAAATCTTTGGACAGTTCCGTTGAACTGAAATATCTTACAATCGGTATTTAGACAATTTGATTGACATTTTTTTTCTCGATACCAAAAATTTTTGGATATTTGTGAACGGAATATTAATCCGTGAAATCGGATCATAGACAAGAGGTACTGGACTAGTTTTTGGTTGGTTTACGACTCGAACCTGCTGACCAAAATTTTCCGAAAAATTTTGGGAAAATTGTAAAATATTGCCAAAATATCCTCAAAACGTCCCCAGAATTCTGCGAAACTGTGCTGTAACATTACACCAACCTTATGGTAAGTGGTCTGGTAGCGAAATATCAGGCCAATTAAGTTGAGTTTTTTCATCCTCAGGTTTTTTCCGCGTGTTTTGTTGGAACTTAACCAATTTGCCTGATCCCCCGCCCACCATTGGTGAAACTGAAAGCCAGTTCGCTTCAAGTCAATCTAAGCCGTTACAGCGCGTTCGATAATTGATTTCGTTGCGCGACACTAATGTTAAGTGGTCGGTTACGGTGATATCAAGTGAGTTAAGTTGAATTCTTTCGTTCTCAGGTTTACTCCGTGTGCGTTGTTGGAGTTCAACCGACCTACTCAATTTTCCCACCCCATTGGTACTTAAGCGTAATGTAGCCGTCGCATAGGTCTCTTAAGTGTATGGTATTCATTCTAGGAGCTAGTTCCTTGGATCACGCGCTCCATAAACTATCCGCACCGTCTCAAAAGCGCGTGAAAGAGACTTGTTTCACAAAGACCAGTTTAAGCTTTAACTTTAACGCCAGGGACTCGCAGAAAACTATCAAATAATATCTGCATCTTTTTTTGTCGAATCGGAAAGATCTAGTTATTTGGCACGACGCCATAAATAACTCCATTAGTAAGCACCGCAGTAACAACAACCGTTGTTTGAGTACTGACCAACTTAAGAGCCTTCTTTTGAGATACAAGGAGAATATTGCCGCTATTGTATACTTTCGCCGCAACGGTACGGACAAAATAGAAAAAGAGTTGAAAAAGACAGGTATTCTCGTTCTTAACATAGTTGAGGATTTTATCTCAAAGCGAAAAGCCAAAGAACAAATAATTATCGAAAAGTATAAAGAGCTGCACCAGCCCCCTTCCCTTGAGTTGAAGACTCTGTTGTTACTTAGAAGATACAGTGCTGACCTAAGTACACTGAAAGCTAAAAAGAAGCGGAACCATTTGTCGCTCAAAAAGCGTCGGGCGATTCACAATAGACTTAAAGCGTTAAAACTTCAAGTTACTCCCCCTTGTAAGTTATTGATGTATTAGAGTTTTTTGTGGATTTACTTGAGTGAAAATAAAGTTTTTTCTGAGAGTCGTTTATTTCTGAAATTATTAAGCATGGAAGTTAAGTTTCAGAAGAAAACTAAGAAGTTGTTTGAGAAACGTAGCAATCTCAAAAATGAACTTAATAAATGCCACGAAATATTTTTGGAATACATAGGGAGTCGGAGTCGTTGCTCAAAAATTGATACCTATATTAAAAAATGTAGGAACTATATAAAACAAGTGGTCGAGGTGAATAATGAGTTGATTGATATGGCTGCAAAAAATGCCAACCCCGACGAATTGATACCGGCACAGGATGAGTGGCTTCATAAGTTGACTCAAAGCAACGATAAAGTTTTGCAGGAAGCTATCACATATAAAACAAGTTTTGAGGCAGTAACAGAGCCGGACAATATAGATAGTAGCTCAAAAGTTTCTCGTCATTCCAAAAAAAGTGAAAAACCGCAGTCGCATAAAACAGATACCCGCTCTAAGTTTTCACACCGAAGCAGCCGACATCAGCAATCGGGTTCTCGAAATCCAGTCGTTATACCGCCGCTCCGTCTAAAATACTTTCTGAGAAAAACGCGATTTTTTGATTTTAAAGAAACAGCAAGAGGAACTTGAGAGGCAGGCAAAGGTGTCATTAAGACTAAAAGAGCAGCAAAACAAGATGAAACAATGTTTTTTTTGGAACAACAAAGCAGTTTATAGTTGGAAGAATTGGCTGAAGAACACAGGAAAAAACTGGCAGAAATTGAGTTGAAAGGGCTGGAGTTAGAGGATGAGTTGTCGGAAATCAGCGAGAATGCCGAGGAAAGTGGTTTAACTCGAATCTCTCCACAACTAACAATAGACGAAAAGGATTGTACGCGTCACTGAGTCGAATCTGTAGACCACGATCAGCCTGACTCTGTTTTAGTTTCGAATCAAGAGCAGCACGTTTGTTCGACAGCTCCTGAGTAAACTTATCCTGTATCAACAAATTACACGGTCTCATCAAGTTTTACAGGAGTGAATAATGTCCAGGCAGCTTCTAGTGAACCGGGATTGTATTGCAGTAACCACATTTACGGAAACGACATAATTTGTCGAATTTGGTCCAATCGCAGATTTCCGTTAACAATCCAGTAGGGTTACAGCAGGTCATTCAACCTGTTTCTAATAATTTGCCTCAGCAAACTTTTTTGTACACTCATCCAGTGCTAGGTAATCCAAACACAGGGTCAGTAGTCCCGGTAACTTCTGAGAACTTTTTTGCTCCGACAACATATGCAGACGTTCCTTCTGGTGTAGCACCATTCGTTCCTGCATCAACAACAACTAATCAGGTTTCTTCAACACATCAAACTATAGGATCAGTAGTAGCTGGCTACCAAGCACCTGTAATTATATCACAACAACATATGGGTGTTCCCGTTAGCAGTTATAACTTTTCAAGTGACCACCAAAATCCTTATAGTAATTTGTGGAGACCAGCTGTTGCTGTCTCTTTAATGTCAGCTCAACAAAGCTATGTTCCTTCGACAACTGTTTTTTCCGCAGTAACTCCGATTGTTCCTCCGAATAATTTTGTTCCTCTTACAAGTGGAGGGACTGTGTTCTTTGCGCAGCCTGAAAGTGTTTCACAGGCTAATCAACCATTCGTTCCTGATTATCACGGTAATTCTCCGAGTTACCCAGCGCCAACTCCCGATAATTCACCTGGTGCAGACGTCGAGCGTCCACTTTTGACTGGAGAGTTGATTAATATACTCATGCACAGCCGAAAAGATGAGTGAAAAGAAAATCCCTGAGTGGAAGCTGACACAGTTCGATGGCAACCCACTTAATTGGCATGAGTGGTTTGGACAGTTCATATCGACAGTCGATTCAGCCATACTCAGTGACAATGAAAAGCTTACCTATCTGAAAATGCTCGTATTGGGTAAATGCTCGTAATTCTAAGGTTCAGTCTGAAGAACCAGTGAAGCAAAAAGTAGGTACAAAAGGTATCGCAAAGGTAAGTGATAAGACTAAGGAAAAATCAAAGTTATCTCCATGTTCTGTATGTAAAGTTCAACACGCTCTTTGGAATTGCGCTGTATTCAAAAAGAAAAACTTACGCAACGAGTGAAACATGTAGCCGAACAAAAACCTTGCTTTGCGTGTTTACAGAGCAATCACAGTTTTCGTAACTGTAGCAAGGCCAGAAAATGCCCCAAGCCAGATTTTTTGTGAAAGCACGCACATCGTGCTCTTACATGGAGCTGAGAAAATTTTTCCTCCTAAGGATACTAAAAGTTCCCCGGCGACAGGTAACGCAAACACTAAACATGAATAAACATGAATCGACTAACGCTGCCGTCGGCGATATTCATAGCCAGGAGTAAACTAAAGGCCTCCTGCCAGTTGCATCACTCGCCGTCCCTTCGGATGTGACGATTACTAATGCCCTAGCTCTTTGCGATAGTGCTTCCACGCACTCATGGGTATCCGCCGATCTCGTAAAACGTCTCCATTTGGTTGGCACTCCCGTTAACCTCACCATAAAAGGATTCAATTCCACGAGCTTGATGAAAACTCGTCAAGGAAGTTTTAAAGTTTCTGCCGAAACGAATAATAGTAAACTTTCGTTTTCTTTTCGAGCTGATGTTAAGGATCATATTCGCATTGGATCGGATAACATAAGTATTACTCAATTACAGGAAAACCCGCAGTTGGCTCCGATAAAACCAATACATATTAAGTACGAGGAAGTCGAAATAATTACTGGACAGGATTTCTACCATGCCAAAAGAACCGTTGAGTAACTTCTGCGGGAGGACTCTATTTCACCGTGCGCCGTACGCCTTCCGATAGGTTGATTTTTAAGTGGTCCGTTACCGCCGTCCTTCAAGTCGAACTCGTCTTGCTTTAAATGTGTTGTCGAAGACATGTCTCTTGCGGACCAAATTAAAACTTGGTATACGTTGGAGTCATATGGAGCCTTTAAGTAAGTAGATGCCCGTTCCACCGCCGATAAACGCGCTTTGTCCGTTTTGAAAAATGACATTTTTCACGATGGTGGGAGATACATTGTACCAATGCTTTGGAACGATAAAGAAAGTGCTTTACCGAATAAGTATTTTTCCTCCTTGGCTCAATCAAAGTCTTTGGAAAAGAGGCTAGATAAGGATCCGTCGCTTCGTGAGAAGTACGCCGAAACAATTAGAGAAGATATACAAAAAGGATATGTCACAACCGATAAGGTACACGATCCCAAACCACGAGCCGATCGTGAGTGGTATCTCCCGCATCACCCGGTGTTGAACCCGAATAAACCCGGTACGGTGCGCCGAGTCCTGAATGGGGCATCTAAGTGTCATGGCGCTTCCTTGAACAAATCTCTGTTTGTTGGCCCGGATCTCCTTCAAAACCTCATTTTTGTACTTTTAAGATTCCGTCAGCATAAATACTCCGTTTCAGCTGACATTGAGGGGATGTTTTTACAGGTTGGAGTCCGTGAAGAAGATCAACCTTCTCTTCGTTTTTTGTGGAGGGAGGACCCCACATCAAGTGTGGTAGTTCACCAATATACGCGTCACATTTTTGGTGTTCGTGACTGGCCGACTTGTGCGATTTTTGCTTTCGAATAAGACTGCATCGGATAACCAAGCTGAGTACCCCGAAGCAGCTTCGGCTGTTGTCCAGAAGTTTTATATGGATGATTATCTGGATTCTTTTCAAACAGGGGTGATACCTTGACGAGTCCAGACCAGTCATCGCATGTTCTCGGTCTTAAGTGGGATCACGTCAAAGATACCTTAGTTGTTAGTAGAGGGGTTGATCGTCCACTAGACAAAGCAATCACCCAGCGTACCGTGTTGAGTTTTGTTTCCCCTGTTTTTGATCCGATTGGATTAGTGGCTCCGTATACCGTGAAGGCCCGCCTTCTTTTAAAAGATATCTGGCGAATCAGCGGTCAAAAATGAGACGATGATCTGCCAGAGGAAATCAAAAAGCAGTTCCTTGAGTGGCACTCAGGTCTTCATTTGTTAGGTTCTCTGACAATACCTCGCAGCTATTATACTGGACCTTTCGACCGAATAGAACTTCACATGTTCGGTGATAGTTCGCAGGATGTTTTTTGTGCCGTCGTTTTCCTTCGTGCGCGACTTGCTAGCTCGCATCAGACCGAATTAGCTTTTGTATTTGGCAAAGCCCGCGTCGCGCGTATGAAAGCGCTTTCTATTACAAAATTAGAGCTTCAAGCGGCTCTTCTTGCAACCCACTTAAAATAAAAAACTTTGAAAGGTCTTAGTTTCAAAAATACGGATATTTTCATGTGGACAGATAGTACCAATGTTCTTCAGTGGCTTAACTCCTGTAATAAACTACCCGTTTTTGTTGGTAACCGCACTGGTGAGATTCTGGAGTCTACCACCACTGATCAGTAGCATCACATACTTAGCGGTGATAACCCAGCTGATACCGGTACACGAGGGATTTCTTCGGAAGCCCTCGAGGAAAGCAGCTGGGTTAGTGGCCCTAGTATACTGAGAACGACTGATTGGCCGTTCAAGCCCGATACAAGGTTTATTGATAAAATAAGACTCAAAAGACCATCATGTGATATCGAAATTTGTTTGGAAAATTCGTCAATTTTTGTCGTCGATGTTTTGACAGAAAAAAATCTTCCCTTCGGAAAATGGGAGAGATTCAATTCAATTGTAAATACAAACGCACGGTAGCATTTTTGCTAACATGACTGCCATCCCATAAACATTTCCGGTCGAGTATATTAGAAATTACAGACCCGTGTGAAATGGATATTGCTGAACAGAAGCTCATTTACCTGTCCCAGGATGAGACATTCCCTAGTGAGCTAAAACTACTAAGATCCGGTAAAGTTATTACGAGGAATAGTCAGATCGCCAAGTATTTGCCGTTCTTTGGACCAGCTGGCATGTTTCGCTCGACTGGGCGCATAAGCCGCTTGGTTAAATCCGATTTCGATAGCAAGCATCCGATTATACTTGATGCACGTCACGCGGTTGTTCGGTTATTGGTTAAACACTTGCACGTTAGGAAGTTCCATCAAAGCATGGATTACATGCGTGCGGTGGTTAATTTGAAATACGTTGTGTTAAATTTGCGATGTTTGCTGCGAAACACTGGAAATATTTGCGTTGCGTGCCGAAAACTCAAAGCGCAAACCGTAACTCATACTATGGCTGATCTGCTCATTGAAAGGCTGGGTTACAAGCAACCTCCTTTCTCTAACACAGGTGTCGAATACTTTGGGCCATTCCTAGTTCCAATCTGGAGAAGTACGGAAAAGAGTTGGGGTTTTTTGTTCACCTGTCTCCCCACTAGAGAGGTGCCCATTGAAGTGGTCCCCTCGCTTGACACAAGCTCTTGTGTGATGGGCGTGGAGAGGTTTATTGCACGTCGCGGTACTCCGAATACCATCATGTCCGACAACGGCACGAATTTTGTTGATGCTCAGAAAGAGCTCTTAGCTTGCGCTGAGAGTTGGAACAAGCTGGCACCCGCTGTTTTTGTTCAGGAAGGGATCAAGTAGAAATTCAATCAACCCAGCGCACCGCACCATGGTGGCTCCTGGGAGCGATTAGTTCGAAGTGTCAAGCGTGTTTTGTATGACATCCTAGGCAACAGAAGAGTAACTGAGGAGGTTCTAAGAACCAAGCTGTGCCTTGTTGAGCAATCACTTAACGCTAGGCCGATAACAGCCGTTAGTTCCAATCCGCTTGACGTAGAGGCGTTGACCCCGAGTCATTTTATCCTTGGCCAACACGCAGCGGGTTTTCCGTCGCTAAGTTTCGAAGAAAACTTCGACCATAAAAAGCGGTTCACCAGAGCGCAATCATACGCTAACGCAATATGGACACGGTGGATGCGGGAAAACGTTCCTTCCCTCAAAAGGAGGGCAAAGTGGTACAACCAGTCAGACGTTAAGTTGAAAGCCGACGACTTGGTCTGGGTCACAGAGCCTGACACTCCACTCGCACGTATCCTAAGACTGCACTATGGTAAGGACGGATGCGCGAGATCCGCCGACATAAAGACCATTACGAGCGAATTGACCCGCCCGACCGTAAAGCTCGCTCCCGTTATTCCTTGTTTAGGGGTGGAGGATGTTGCAGCGCAAATGTAAATGTAAAACAAGAGTATAAATGCATATAAAATAAGCACAGTTGGCCGAGTGGCCTAAGCTAACGTACCGACAGTTGACGTAGGTTCAAGTCCCCCACCTGCCCATGTATTAACATACTAAAAAAGGGGGTTATATCCTATTTTTTTCTGTTTTTTATTCTAATTCGGTTCAGCCTTGATTAAGGCTGGCCGCTAAAAAAGAGCAATTTGTCCCAAGGATATTACCGACCGGTTCTTGTGGCTAGCTTGCGCCAATTTATTTATTGAAGCTGATTTTTGGTGAATTTATGAACTCGTTGTACAGCAAATTTTGGGATGAAATTATCAATAATGCCGTTGAATTTTGTATTACCGAGAATACGAATTTATTGTTGCTTTTTCGATTAAATTCAGCCTACGGAGATTAGCGGGCACAACAAGAAATTGCAAAGAATTTGAAAAAGACAAAAGCATCAACGATGAAAAATTGAAGATGGCCAATCAGATTGTCAAAAGGGTTAAAGAAAAAACAATAGAGAAAGTATAACTCACAGACAGCGTGCAGCAGATTTCATCAGATAATTTGGTTGAAAGGTCGCCAGAAGGGTCCATAATTATGGTAACAACTATGAGGCCAGAGCCAGTTAACGATTCATTTAAGATGACAGCAGCAATGGACGAAATACGAAAGAGCATGAATTCTAAAAAAACAGCGGACCAGATACGGTGATCCGTTAAATTATTTAGTGAAATTAGTAGAGTTCCAAGTAGCCAAAGAAAAAGTGATGTCGGACGTGATAGAAAGAATTTCTAAGGTGACTTAAAGAACAAATTTGCCGAAAAAAAATCCTCCAAGATACAATATTGTTTGTTAAATTGATACTGAGTAACAATTTTTCGTGGAGAAGGAAGTGGTACTGCTCTGTTAGTAGCCGGTAAGTCTGAAATGATAATATAAAGTTATGTAATTTGAAGGTCAGCTACGGTGCTCGATCTAAAAGACCATATCTTAAATTAAGACCATATCTTCAAGTTCTTAACTTAAGAATTCAGTAATACGGGCTTTCAATTATAACTCAGAACTTTGGATTTCATAATGGCCAGCACTAATTCGATCAACAAAAGAAGTCTTTCTCAACTCAGCCTTGAAACAAACAGAAGTACTGATTAACATGTTTAATCTTTTAGTCTGCATCATGCTAACAACAGTTTTGTTGCAGAATTTGAAATATATGATTTTCTTTGTTCTTCTGTGCTGTTTTGGAGTCCAAAGAAAAAAAAGAAAAAACACTGTTTGGCTCAAAATTGTTCCAAAAACAGACACCTTAGCAGAATTTGAAGAAAATTGCGGAATCTGCATCAAAAATGCGGAACCCACATCAGTCGTGGATTGCAACTGAAATGGAATCCGCAAATTGGAATTGCCTTCCACAAATTGTATGCGGAATCTGCAAAGTGTAAGCGCAATGCGCATAAAACTGCGGAACTTAATTAGCTTTCCAGAAACAACTACAGAACCTGGAACAACCACATTTATATTCACTGGTTGCAAAATCCGCAACAAAATTAAAATGCCGACAAAATTTACCTTATCGCTGTTTGTATGCGGAATCCGCAAAAATTTTGTAATTTGTTGGAACAGGTTCAAAGACTGGTCTCTTGAAGATGTGAACTTGAAGACCCCAAATTCTGCGCCCACCCAGTGCAGTTTGAACTCGTTATGATTATGGAGTTGAATGTTTTTTGAATACTTCGGCCCAACAACAACATGTATCAAGCAGTACCATTAAAATATCACTCGACTGTTTACGGTGGTAAGAAGTCCCAACCATAACCATATTTACGCCTCAGTGAGAAGCTGCTGACTACTGTGTGATCGAGACCATTACTGTAGATTAACATCTTGGCAGCGTCTATGTGCACAGTTTTGCTCACTCAATGGGGACAACACATAGAAAATGGACAACAGATAAATTTTACTTGATAAGTGGAGTCAAGATCTAATTCAAGACATATCCACCTTCATATGGAAATAACGCGGCGTCAGCCAATTCAAAATAATCAAATATTGCCGATGCTACGATGCACGATGATCTAGGTTTTGAAAAATAATTGCCTTTTACGCACATTTCCTGCTATCGACAAATGGCAAATATACTACTACAATGACACTTCAGATAGCAGCCAGTGGTTTTTTATTGGATCGATCAAGTATCATAGCACTTCATCGTTAATTTCAAGATTTTCCTCTGGCAATGACTTCAAATAAGTTTGGTCATGACTTCAAATAAGTTTGATCATGACTTCAAATAAGTTTGGCCATGACTTCAAATAAGTTTGGTCATGACTTCAAATAAGTTTGGTCATGACTTCAAATAAGTTTGGTCATGACTTCAAATAAGTTTGGTCATGACTTCAAATAAGTTTGGTCATGACTTCAAATAAGTTTGGTCATGACTTCAAATAAGTTTGGTCATGACTTCAAATAAGTTTGGTCATGACTTCAAATAAGTTTGGTCATGACTTCAAATAAGTTTGGTCATGACTTCAAATAAGTTTGGTCATGACTTCAAATAAGTTTGGTCATGACTTCAAATAAGTTTGGTCATGACTTCAAATAAGTTTGGTCATGACTTCAAATAAGTTTGGTCATGACTTCAAATAAGTTTGGTCATGACTTCAAATAAGTTTGGCCAACTGACTTCGTAAAACCAATCGAGAAATTGGTCAATCCTTGCAAAAACATTCAGCAGCAAAGCTATTGCGGTAACAAGGGTCACATAAGGCACCTGGTATACGTTGAAGCTTCAAGTAAGTTGTGACACGTCTCGGTATGCCATTCTTGCAAATTTTTGTGGGTTATTGACATCTGAAAAAAAACACGCAGCTTTCTTGACTGGGTCGATGCTGTGGTTTTGTTTTCAATATTCATAAGTCTGGTTTCATCTGCGTTTGTTCAACCCCGTTCACACATATAAAGTCCCAAAAAGATAAAATGAACATGGCAGAAGAACGTCGGGAATCTAAATTTGGCAAAAACCTGATAATAATTGATTCCAAAAAACGCACCAAAACTGCTACTCCTGTTGTCGCAGCCATGGCATGAAATTCAATTAGATTACGCGGGCCCCATATCTGAAGGAATTATATCTTTAGCAAACGATCATCTTTTTTCCAAATATGCCTCGACGAAAGTGACAAAACCCACCAGCAGTATAATTTCGATAACAAAGCTTAGATTTTATATGAATACATTTGCAATACGGGAGCCAAAAATAACAGATCAGTTTGCGGGGCTCAAAGGGAAACAATTGTACATTTTTATCAAACTAGTATTTTGTTCAGTGAGCAAGCGTACATGATGTGGTTTTGTTGAAAGACTGATTCAAATAACCACAAGAAAATTGGGAATATATCTTCCGAATAGAGTGTGCTGTCGATAAAACTGTGTTTGAGCACAAAAAATTGGAATTTAAGACGGGCTAAGCAAAAAACTATTTACAAAACTCTTTTTGGCAAGTTTCCTAAAACATTTGAAAACTAGTGGACCACATTCCAACCATTTTTATATTTTAACTAAAAAACCAATGAAATGCACAGCTTAAGTTCAACTTATCTAAAGCGGGGAACCGATCAAAGCAGCGAGAATCTTAAAATTTGAGCAAACGTAAAATCAGTCGGAACCTAGTTCCACTGTTGAGGCAGCAGACAGACGATCGGAAAATAAGGAAAGGCAACAAGTGCAAAGAAAAACTTCTGGAAGCGAATGCTGAGTGGAATGAGATAAAACAGGATACTGTACGAAACAAAACAAAAAGGAGCACAAACGTGGAATTTTACCCAGAATTTAATGACTAACTAGAACTCTCCGAGAAATATGGATTTGGAGATGAAAAGAAGAAAATATGCCAAATAGAATCAAGACCGAAAAACAGTTGTGGCCTCAAAGAACCCAAAAGAGTGACGGAGAAAAGCAGTCATATTTGCAAATGCAGTACAGATTGATCAAGAATCTGAGTCAACCTTCATATTCTTGACTATGGTTTTCTGCCAGGGTCGATGTCGTGGTTTTAGATTAAGGTTTTATAAGTCTGAATTGCTCCGCGTTGGGGCCGAGCACTCATAGTCGCAACGCAGGTCAAAGCCTGAAAAATTCAAATTTTCGTCTGCAAAGTCTAAACATAAGTCTGCAAAGTCTGCCAATCATTTCCGCACATTAGACGACTGCGCAACTTACTCTCATAAAATGCAGCTACATATAATTTTTCTTGATAACGAAGAATGTTTCGTGTCAATCACGATTGCGAAAGCTCATTATTGCCATCTAAACCCTGTTTTTGGACTGTTTTGCATTTTAATGCAAAATATTTTTGTCATCTATGAATCGAAAAGCACTCACAAAGATTCGAAACGCAGTAGGTCTGCGGGAGATTTCAGTGGGAGTTTCAAGAAATCCATGTGCGACTGGCCTATTGGTTATCCAATTCCGCTCAAGGTTACAAGAATGAAGATTACAAGGTTGTCAAGGTGAACAATATGAAGTGAGCTTGATCTTGGGCTCTGGTATAGTACCTTTCTTAAAGGAATTAATATTGATTCCTGGAACTCAATAAGCAAATTGTGCTCTAAATTATATTTCAGTCTTTAGAACACTGTATTAGATAAGATGTTAAAGATAAGTAAACAGTTTGTTATCGGACATATTTTGGCCAAGTACCAGTTTGGCCAAGTATCCGGCAGTGCGAGCTCCCTAATACTGAAACTGTTGGCTAGTTCCGTCTCTGGTTGACCGTGGTCGCTTCTCCTGTCTGAATCATTTTCCTGATAATGTTGCGATTTTCTCAAGCTGAACAATTTTGACAGCTTCTATTTCTATTCCTTTTTCTTTATTTCCGCGTCCCCTCAAATTTTCAGACTAGTTGGCTCTTATGACGTTGTGCTTCGGTTCTTCCTTTTTCTATCGTGTCAGGGTCTTTATTCAGCCAATTCTGTCTTCTGATTGTCCAAGGGTTGCTCTTCACTGCCGCAAAACTGTACAATTAGATACTCTTCAGAGTTGTGGATCAATCCTCGCCAAATCTGAGTTACGGATCACTGTTTCCATGTTCCCCTGCTCCTTACTGTTAGTGTTGACGTTGTCGTTCCAAGTTCCCACTATCTATATTTCTTGGTGTACCTCCTCGAACAATCCTTCGAGCTCTTCTTTCGCTAGAAACTTACGGCATGTTTTTCTTGCAATGTTTGCGTCCAATCCAAACTTATCCACCGGCAATTTGACTATCATTAGCCCTTTAGTTTACGATAGTTCCTCTAAGTCCCACGTTTATTCATTTCTTATGGCTTTCCACCACAACTTCACTGCTATAGTCCTCGTCCTTAAACTCCTTTTCGTCCAGAAGGCGCGTGTCCAAAATCATCTTTTCTGAGCTAGTAAGATTGAAGACACATTTCTAACCATGTATAGGTTCTTTTTCTAAAAGTGCAGTATTGAGATAGCAGCTAAAACGCGTTTAAAACGGAGACGTTTCAAAAACCCGTTTCTTAGTGATCCGCAGTTGATTTACTTAACGAAAAAAGTCTTCATTTAATCTAACTTTTTCTTTCTTTTTTATACAACCTAATTTTTCTCTGGGTGTACAAATTAAGCGTTGTAATGATCCTGGCGCACGATGGTTGTCCACTGGTGATATCAATAGTTCCACTTCATGATTTTCAGCAAATATTTTCACTCCGTTTGTTTGAGGCATGTCGGTTGATCAACTGTTATTGCCCTAAGAGCTCCATGTTATCTCAAATCGAATTTGCGGAATCGAAGTTCGTTTCCACGGTTAGCCATTGTTGAAAAGTTTAGAATTAGTATTGTTAGACTAATCATCAATCGCATTTTGAATAAGGACTTCACCGTCACTTTCTTTAGTTTTCTTCCCATGATATCAATTTTGAGCTCGTCGTTTGGTTCTTTCATTTTCAGTAATAATTTTGCAGTTTTCTTGATTTAAAAAATTGGTTAAGTGGTTTTCAGATGCTTAACATTTTTCGTGCACGGTTGTACTTTAAGAGTTTGAGGACAATTTGAGGCGTGTCTTTCCCGGCCACCAAGATCTCTCTGCTAGGTGCTTCATTCCTGCTTGGCCCGAGTGAAGTGAAAGGAAAACGTCCACTGCCGCTGATTGCAATTGATTCGGAATTGCATTTTTCTCATCAAGCACGGTTATCCCTTGTTTGATGCTCATGCCGTTCTAGTTTTGATGATGATACTGGCCTAATTTTTGACATTTCTCCTCGTCGTTATTGATGATGCAAACCCGCTTCTCTCTTAATTTCTCGTCTCACTCTGTCAGAGCAACGAGTACTCTCTTGTTGAAGATTTTCGCAATCTCAACCTCTAACAGGTCTGTTTTTGTCAGTACTTTTTCCTCATTGTTGTTCTCTTCAGCATTCGTTTTTGACATAAGAGACTTTAGTTCTCTTCGAACAGCAATTTTTCCATTTTTCTTCTCTGCTTTATGAGCCTTTCGTTCTCCCTCAACAGAAATTTTGTCCTGGAACTTATCCTGAAAACGCTTCGGATTCCCATCTTTTTAAAATTGATTTGATTATTCCTTCCTCTTGTTTTTCTGCAACTTTCCTCTTCTTCTTGAAAAGTGTGCCGCTGGTATCCTTTTTGCTGACTCCTTCAGTCGTATGATTCTCTTCGGCATAGTTTTCTCATTCTCAAACACTTAGTTCACATAATCAAACAATTTTGCAATTTTGGGGATTCGTTCCAAGTATTTCCGTGTTCAGTTTGCTTTTTTCTAGCTTTAGTTCATCTTGCAAAAATTACTACTCTTATAGTGCTGAAATTTATCACTAACAGCTTCGAACTGATCAACTTAACATTGTTCAGGTTTCGGTTTGCTAATTTTTGCGTTCTCTTTGAAGTGTGTATTTTTCGCACTGAGTTAAAAAATCAAAACTGGGCAATTATGGGTTTGTTTCTTTGCTCGTTTTCAAACTGCAATTATGCTTCGATCAGCCTCTGAATTGCTTATCGAGCGAAGTGAAATTACGTAAAATTTTACTAACTGAGTTATTTTGAGAACAACTATTTCATCAAATTTCCAGGTCGGTTTTGATTTTTTGTCGAAAAACTACATTTAACAGGAATGTGCTCAATTTGAAAAACTTTAGTGGAATCAGATGATCTATCTATTATTTATTTCCAGTTGGTCAAAGATAAAAATTTTAAGACAACAGAAAACACTACCTTAAACAAAAATTGGAAATAAATGGGAAAGGTGATTAGTCTAAAGAAGTGCTTGGAGCAGCCCGTGAATGAAAAAGACCTTGGAAGTTGGAAAACGTGGAATTTGCGTCACTCTTCCTCACTTCGGCCGAAATTAGATATAATTTTTTTTGAGCTCGAAGTATTAGGTGTTGTATGTTCGAATGAGCATTTTCATTTTTGCTCGTATGATCAACAATTAACTGTGGTCGAAGACCATAAAACTTGTATTTGTGTTATTAAACTTAAACGTGCAAATAAAACAAAGTACGCTAACTAGTTGGATAGATCATCTGATTCCATAAAAGTTAAATGTGATTTTTTGACTGCATTTCTTTAGTTTTCTTCCATTGATATCAATTTTGAGCTCCTCGTTCGGTTCTTTCATTTTCAGTAATAATTTTGCAGTTTTCTTGGTTTAAAAAATTGGTTAAGTGGTTTTCAGATGCTTAACATTTTTCGTGCACGGTTGTACTTTAAGAGTTTGAGGACAATTTGAGGCGTGTCTTTCCCGGCCACCAAGATCTCTCTGCTAAGCGCTTCATTCCTGCTTGGCCCGAGTGAAGTGAAAGGATAACGTCCACTGCCGCTGATTGCAATTGATTCAGAATTGCAATTTTCTCATCAAGCACGGTTATCCCTTGTTTGACGCTCATGCCGTTCTAGTTTTGATGATGATACTGGCCTAATTTTTGACATTTCTCCTCGTCGTTATTGATGATGCAGTCCCGCTTCTCTCTTAATTTTTCGTCTCACTCTGTCAGAGCAACGAGTACTCTCTTGTTGGAGATTTTCGCAAACTCAACCTCTAACAGGTCTGTTTTTGTCAGTACTTTTTCCTCGTTGTTGTTCCCTTCAACATTCGGTTTTGACATAAGAGACTTTAGTTCTTTTCGAACAGCGATTTTTCTATTTTTCTTCTCTGCTTTATGAGCCTTTCGTTCTCCCTCAACAGAAATTTTGTCCTGGAACTTATCCTGAAAACGCTTCGGATTCCCATCTTTTTTAAATTGATTTGATTATTCCTTCCTCTCGTTTTTCTGCAACTTTCCTCTTCTTCTTGAAAAGTGTGCCTGTGGTATCTATTTTGCTGACTCCCTCAGTCGTATGATTCTCGCCGGCATAGTTTTCTCAATCTCAAACACTTAGTTCACATAATCAAACAATTTTGCAGTTTTGGGGATTCGTTCCAAGTATTTCCGTGTTCAGTTTGCTTTTTCTAGCTTTAGTTCAATTTGCAAAAAATTACTACTCTTATAGTGCTGAACCTTATCACTAACAGCTTCGAACTGATCAACTTAACATTGTTCAGGTTTCGGTTTGCTAATTTTTGCGTTCTTTTTGAAGTGTGAATTTTTCGCACTGAGTTAAAAAATCAAAGTTGGGCAATTATGGGTTTATTTCCTTACTCGTTTTCAAACTGCAATTATGCTTCGATCAGCCTCTGAATTGCTTATCGAGCGAAGGGAAATTACGTAAAATTTTACTAATTGAGTTATTTTGAGAACAACTATTTCATCAAATTTCAAGTTCGGTTTTGATTTTTTGGTCGAAAAACCACATTTAACAGGAATTAGCTCAATTTGAAAAACTTTAATGAAATCAGATGATCTATCCATTATTTATTTCCAGTTGGTCAAAGATAAAGTTTTTAAGACAACAGAAAACACTACTTTAAACACAATTTGGAAATATGTGGGAAAGGTAATTAGTCTAAAGAAGTGCTTGGAGCAGCCCGTGAATGAAAAAGACCTTGGAAGTTGGAAAATGTGGAATTTGCGTCACTCTTCCTCACTTCGGCCGAAATTAGATATAATTTTTTTGAGCTCGAATTATTAGGTGTTGTATGTTCGAATGAGCATTTTCATTTTTGCTCGTATGATCAACAATTCACTCCGGTCGAAGACCATAAAACTTGTATTTGTGGTCTTAAACTTAACCGTTCAAATAAAACAAAGTACGCTAACTAGTTGGATAGATCATCTGATTCCATAAAAATTAAATGTGGTTTTTTGACTACATTTCGCGTTTTTTGACCTAAGAATCAAAACCATCCTTGAAATTTGACGAGACAACAGTTGTTCTCAAATCAACTATATTAGTAAGATTTAACGTAATTTCGTTTCGCTCGATAAGCAATAGAGGGGCAGATCAAAGCATATTTGCAGTTTGAAAACGAGCAAGGAAGTAAACCAACAAATACCCAACTTTGATTGCTTAACTGAGTGCAAAGAATTCAAATTTCAAAAATAGCGCAAAAAATAGCAAATCAAAACCTTAAGTTGATCACTTAGAAGTTCTTAGTGATAACGTTCAGCACTATAGGAGAAAATTGTTTTTGCAAACTGAAATAAAGATAGTAAGTAGCGAACTGAACACGGAATTATTTGGAACGATTCCCTATAGCAACATGTCATGTATTGGTAGGTGCCCGTGGCCACTCCACCAATATTGATACAGCTACAACTTTATCTTGTTTCAGGAAGCAACTTCAATTAGTTTTATGCAAGTGTATTGTCGAAAACAGTGAATGTCGCCAGAATTGCCTTCAGACATGACTTATTCTATTGCATCAATTAGATTTTCAATATTATGATTCTGGTGTTTATTCATGTGAATTGCGGTGCTCAGTTCGTTCAAATCTAATGCCAACTTGGTTGTTTTTTTGTTTCCTTTTGTATTAATAGAACGATAGGGGAAAAAACTAGAAGTCGTAACATTTTTTCAATTTCCTAATGTTTCCTCAATATTCTATATTTTTGATCTCATCCATTACTTCATGTTTAAAGTTGATCGAAACTTGCAGTCGTTTTTGATGCCTTAGTGTGGAGTGCTTTTTTAATTTTGAATTAACAATAAATTTTTTCGCTATTCAGTTTTTTTTTCTTCAATTACCACCGGAAATTTTTTTTGCAAGTTGAACTTTTAGTGATATTAATAATGAAATTTTATTTAACTTTAACTGTGAGACAATTTGCGACCCATAATTTGCGACCCTGTTATCGTCCACCTCTGTCTAGAAAAGGTCGCTCACCAACCAACCATTGGGTTTCGGTAACTTATAGTACCCTGTCCGAATCCTGCAAAACGCTCGCTCCGAAGGCTATTGATGCCATACTTATTGCCAATTTTGTTGGCTATTGCTGCCATACGCCAGGGCATCAAACTCGTAGTACTTCCACTATCCACTACAAACAAAAGCTCATTAATGCGTACTCACAGCGGCATCTTTCGCTTCTTGTCTGTCGGAATTACTTTGAATGTTTCTGTTTTTTTTGCAGTTTGTAATGGAACTATCCTTTCATTCCTTCGCTACTTTTGATTCTTTTGTCACATCATCATTGCGTTTAGATGATAGTCGTACGATGAATCCGAATCAAAAAGTTGTAATTGCTACACCAACTGTATCAGACTTGTTGACTCTAAATCGTAGCTCTTCCCATCCTGATCATCACCTTGCTCTTTCCCAAGACGAGATAAAAGTTGCAAACGAACTGAGGTCTCGATCCGCGTTCACCTCTCGACGATCTGCGTACTCATTGTCTTCCCAATTAGCACCAGATTGGCCGTGTTCGACTCCACTCATGCCCATTTTAGCAAATAGGTTTTTCATGCCACATTTTCTGCAATCTTGATGATGAAAACCTCATGGCTGGGAAAACTAGACATTGCTGCCCTGACTACGAGTTTCCATTTGAATTTCAAGGATTGCCTCGACGAAGTTATCTCCGCTGAACGAGTTGCCATATGCACCTTATTCCTGGATAGTCTTGGCGTTTTTTTGTCTGCTCTAATGGTATTGTGTACTCTACAGTCTTTTCTTGAATCATTACTTTCTTCATGAGTTCATCCTGAACCTCTGAATTTGACATATTGATTACAATTATGTCTCTGACCATTGTGTCTGCTCCTGCCCCAAACTCGCAGTGTTCTGCCAGGCCCACAAGTGACAGTAGAAATTATTCAATGATTCTGTTTTTGCTCGTTTCCATGAAAAACTGTAACGTTCGAACCTTTTGGTTTATCAGTTTCCGGAAAAAAAACCTTCAGGTTCCGCTAAACATCTTCATTGTTATAAAATCGTTGTTGATATAAGCTTTCAAAATGTCTTTCGTAATAATTTTGTCCCTCCTTTTCGATTGAAAAAATCCGAGTGGCATGGCTTTTCTCATTGCCGTATCCCATGGACTATTGTCGCATAATACTTTTACGTTTCGAACATCTTCACATTTGTTCTGTCACCTTTTTCTAGTTTTTGTGCTCTGAATGTTATGATCTCTAGTATTCATAACCGTTTTGCTATCTACGGCTGGTTCCTCCACTGGAGGTGCCGTTAACGTAACTGCTGCAGGTTTCGGCCCTAATAACGTATTCTACGTTATTCCACTTTTCGAAACTAATGGCAGTTTTAAATTATTGCTCCATCTATACTAATCTGTCGGTAGTTTGGCCGTCTGCCGGTCTTGAATCGATATGTTAGGCGGTTTCTTTGCTCCAATGGCTTTTAGCTGGCTGCTCCATGAATATAGCGTGATTTTTGCTATGATAAAGTACCTAACCTAAGGAATCTAAATACTGATTCCTGGAACTCAATAAATAGCTACTTACTATCAATGTTATTTCATTCTTTAGAACACTGTTCCAGATCAAATCGTAACGACAAGTAAACAATGTGTTATCAAATAAAGTTTGGCCAAGCACAAGTCAACATCAAATAAGACAATGACCTTAGCGTAAATACGAGATCTATCTCAACACGTAATGATAGCACCACCACATAATAGATCATCAGTGGCATATGACCATCCTACATCATAACGATAGATTTAAAGGAAAATGCCATTTATGTCCTGAAATCGACAAAAATGCTAGCTCAAATTTCTCCCTGATAAAGCTTCTTAGTTTATCTAGATATTTTAGATTGTAGAAATTACAAAAAATCTCGGAAGAGAAGAAGAAGAACAAAAGACAAGACGAGAAAGCGAATGTTTCTAAAAAACATCTGAAGAGACATTGTTGAGAAGAACATTTCACTTCTTGTAGCTATTCAGACTGTTTGGTTCTTTTCACAGCCTTGTTCTAGAAAAGTACAGCATCACTATATTGTAATTTACCGGATGGTTTTATTGCAGAACAACCGACTTATTAACCACTTAGTTCTTCAAAATTCTGAAGTGAAAACGGAGTCAGTTTTAAGAGAATTTAAGCTTTATTGAATTTGTTAATCAGTTCTCTTTTACCTCATTAATAACCCATTTCTTTTTTTAACCACATGAGCAAAAAAAAATTATTTAAAAAAAAAATCGTGTTTTTGAACGTTTTTCGAACGTAGCAAATATAGCGCTTTTTCCTCAGGGATTCGACCACCTGCCCTCCTCTTGTACTGTTTTGAGATGCATTTTTCGCTAAATGACCTTGCAATTTTTCTACAGGCGCTTTTGGCGCCAATCTGTTCCAATTTTGAGGGAGGAGCGCGCCCGATAAAAACGCGATTTTTTGGTCGAAACTTTCCAAAGAATTCCTAGAAACAAATTTTTTGGCCTTTCTTCCAAAATTTGATTGCAGCACAGAAAATTGATCAAATTAGGCTCTTTATAGTGATTTGGGAGAGCTCAGAAAGTTAATTTGGTCGACCTTAAAAAAAAGATCGACAAAACTTTCAACATTTTTTGAAAATCCACCCCCTCGACAAATTCCTAGATCCGCGCCTGATTGTGAGGCTAAAGAAAAACCTAAAGAGTTGATCGCGAGGCTAAAGAGTTAAAGGCCGGAAACTGCAGCGGGTCACTCGTGCGACTAATACTACATGGGTCGAACATCGTACATACTCTCGAACCGTTCCCTTGCTAGATAATTCGACCATTTGACCATTCGACAAGTCGACCATTCGACCATTCGGCTAGATAAGTCGACCATTAATTCATGATACGGATTCGACTTTACATGACCATCAAAATTATTGCTGCAATTTGTTTGAAGACTGAAAAAATCAGGCTAGGGCTGGATTATGATCAAGTTAGGCTCGAACTTTGGTTGAAGTAAGCAATCAAATTTTTTTAAATGCATTTTTTGAGCGGAAACTGCTTCATAGGCAATTACAAATAGTCAAAACTTTGATGTCTTGGACCTGATGCAAGCAGTATTGACATTATACGCCTCAATATTTGTAACGGTCTTTATAAAAAGACACCTTTTTTCTCCTTTCCGTATCCCATGAATTATTAACACTCCTACATTTCGAACATCTTCACATTTGCTCTGTCACCCTGTTCTAGACTGTGTGTTCCGAATGTTACAATCTCTTAAGCAAACCGTAACGTTTGAAAAAAAGTACATAAGTTGATGCTCAGGGCATACTTTGACAACGCAACGAGTCACTAAATGGTGCCCTGAGATGCAAGTAAATGAAGTTTTATTTACTTCATTCTTCTAGGTGTCAGGGCAGGAAAATGCGGCAAGCGAAACTTCAAATTTCGTGGTCCAAAACTGTGGATCGATTTGGTGTTTTGTTCGAAAAATGAACTAAACGACTCTCGAGGGGTACTAGTATGATAGTTGGGTCCCACTAAAAAGCAAGTACGAAAGATGGGTCCCGCAGTTTTTGAGAAAACTTCAAAAACACTAGTAGACAAATGCTAGCCATGTTTTCGAACAATTCAAGGCACCTAATTTTTTCTTCAGGGCCATCTTAATTTTAGGGACCCAACTATCTTACTTTAACCTAAGTAAGAAATTACGGATATTTCTATGCAGACAGGAGTTTATGACAAACGGAAACAATGAACCTAAACTATAATCAAGTCAACCTTATATTGGTATTTTCACACAACTGAAACCAAAAAAAAAGTTCTGATAAATAAAAAATAATTGATGTTCCCGACTGTTGTATTTG
>NC_087064.1:29305385-29547047 GCF_963678635.1 Symsagittifera roscoffensis
GCTCAAGTGTTTTACTTCCTTGTATAAAAACACTTGAGTTTTCAGCTGTTTTTATTTGAATTCGTACAACTGAGCATTGCTGAAGTAAAAACACTTGACAATATTTAAGAGTTTATCACACGAGTTTAAATAAATTTCCAGCAGAATACAGGATAGTTCATGTCGAATAATAATCAAACTGATTTTAATGTTTTACAAGAAAAATTTTCTAAGTTTTTCGAAGCAAGAGAATCCGCCTAGGGTAAAACAGAGGCCCTCCAATGCTCACCCTAGTGACAGTTGTTTTACTCAAAGTTTCTTAGTTCTTACGAAATAGTTTCCACGGAAAAAGCTAACATTTGAATCACAAAATTTTGAAACAAATTTGTTTGAAAAGACAAAACTCTATGTGTATCCTCTGCAGTGGATCCTTAATTGAATCCCCTCACAGGTTCTGGATAATTTTTCCTTCTTTTCTTCTGAAAATTTTAGATTAATTTTCATTAAGTAGGCCGGAAACTTTTCAAAATCTTGGGAAAATTTTGAAAGCAAAATTGCTCATCTTATCTTCTTTGAAAATCATCAAAAAAATGAAAAAAAATTTGCTATCATTGTTTTTTTTTCTTCAAGATTTTCTTCAAGATATATTTCAAGATTCTTTGGCAAGAACTCTCCAAAATATCCAAGATTTTCATTTGACTAATTAGATTTCCATGATATCCTGGAACGGTTCCTAGTAGGTGTCCAGGCCTGGTTTTCCAATTTTATTATTTGTCTTACGTTGCGTTGTTTTAGTCTTGTTCTTACGTCGATAAACTAAGATGAAACACCAAAGGTTAAGAGAGGTATATCGTGGTCAACAATTATTTCAAAAACTTTGAACTCCTGCCAGGGTTCCTAGACGGCTCCTTCCAGGAACTCCAGGATTACCCTGAACCTGGCTAGGTAACCCGGGAAGGTTCTTCAAAATTTTTCAAAAATATCAAAGATTGATGGACTTGTTAAATAACCGTTTATTTGGACCAGTTTTGTGCCGAGTGTATTGCGAAGGTATTTATTTGGAACAGTATTCTCCCCCGTTTGATACGAATTAACAGATACTTGTTAAAGTTTCGTAACGGCTCCTTCGACTTCATTATATACTAACGCCGTTTTCCTACTAAAAAGAGCCTGTTGCGCAGAAATATTTGCTAAATATGTTAGCTATAGGGTTTTTTTTGAGGGGGATCAAAAAGAAAAAAACGGCTGAATAAACTCTTCAAAAAACCAATTCCCAATCCACAACAGACTGTTGGATGAAAAAGCCCGTGATGGCCAATGGCATAATTTTTTTTGGTCTGTTAGAAAGTACTGTACTTTTGTGGGGGTTATCAAGCTCGTATTACGCTTGTGGGGTGTAAGGGTATTAAAGTTGAGGCTTAGAACCTCTTAACTGTGGTACATTTCAATATTTTGTATTGCAATTAAGTCTTTTGAACAATTTGTTACAAAAAACTCATTTTGTATCCAAAAATCTAGACTCAATTGAACACTTTCAGTTATCACTCCGTCTTGAATCAGCAATTGAAAGGCATCAAGATTATATTATGAATGGTGTTATTCGACATAAGGTTGATTTGCGTGGGCTACATTGAAATACGGTAGATTGATATATTGGCTAAAATGTCATAAGGTAGATTAGATTAGCATAATGTAGATTGGTATAATGTAGATTGATATAATGTAGATTGGTATAATGTAGATTGGTATATAGAGTAGGTTCTCATAGGGTAAATTGTAGATTGGTATATTGGATAGAAAAGAAACTTATTATGTAGATTGATGTGTAGATTCAAGACATAACTTGGAATTGTGTAGATTGTTATGCTGCCGTTTTTTGTCGGTATTTACAGGCGTAGTTGAGATAGTAGCTTCGGGTCTTTCCCTTTTTGTCCCAGTCTACTATTAACAGCTATAACCTCACAAAACGCTGTACTTCTATGGGGTCGCTATATTTTGCTGAGGGGGCTACAATGGGAAAGATATCGCGTTTTCGTGTCCATTTATTTTATTTTATGCTAATATTTTGTATGGTTTTTCAAACAGACTAGCAAAATCCTAGTATTGTGAACCAACGTACTAGAAACGAGGCTTTTAAGCCTTTCATGAGGGCTTGTCAGATCAAACTGATCACTAAAGTCTCGAAATTGTTTCGATGATCGTCCAGCTCGGAAAATAGTTCAAATCTTCTGCATCTTAAATCGCTAAAATTAAGATCATTAGTTTTCAGGAATTATTAGAGTGCATATTAACTGTAAATTATTTGTTCAATCAATTTTACGGAGAAAACTTTTGCAAAAATTGGTCGTTAGCTGCTTGTTCCATAAAAAGCTATTATTAATTTGTCGTTTATTTTCAATCCTCGGCATAGTCTCCTGGTTTATGACGACAACGTTTTTGAATTATTGATCAACTTTTTAGAATTTATGAGTTTAGCACTCAATCAAAAACTACATTTCAACTCGCAATTGGATGAAAACGGATGCGTTACACTGTTGGGTTGTTTCCGCTTTTTGCACAAATGCCAATCATAAATGTCTAGAGCAAAAAAGGATATAACTCAACGTCATTTTGCACGTTCATTTTCAGCGGATGATTTATAGAATTTTATGGAAAAAAACCATTGTCTAAACCGAAAAAATGAAAACAACAAATAGTCGAACCAATAAAATTTTCTAACAAAAATTTTAGCTTAAATCGACGCAATTATCTTCTATAAATGTCTTATTGTTTACCCAGATTTTATAAGCCTGGATGAACAAAATCACTAGTCATACAATTACACACTTGTGAAGAGAACTATCTTTTTACACATCCAGAAAACTGTCTGATAACTCTACTACTAGCATTTTCTCACAAGTGGAATTGTGTGACTAACATTTTTCCTTAGTCGAAAAATCACAAACCTTTTGCTTCTTACTTGATGATTTTGTGGTCAGTTCATTGGAGAAAACAAAGAGTTCAGTGGCAAGAATTTTACAAAAAAACTGCATTTGGAGATTTGCCGCGTAAATAACTTTTTTGATTTCACAAATAATTTTATCAAAAATTTGTAACTTTTTATTTGCGACTAAAACGCTTCTTTTTTGAAAATTTGAGAATTTGAAATTCTTGGTCTCTCGATCTAAGAAAAAAAATTCTGGCATAAAAAAGACATATTCTGATATTTGTTACTTTTTTTGCAAAAAGACTGAGCCCTGGCTACGTTATGGACAAAAAAATCAAATTTCGCATGCAAGGAAGATTTTTTGAAATTTTCTTATTTTGCCTTGAAATTTATTTGAGAAGTTGGGATTTTTGAACAAAATGCTAGTCACTCAATTTTCATAGTGTAAAAATAATGTTAAAAAAAAATAAAGTATTTTTTGTAAAAATATTGAAAGAACATTTCTTGTGTTTCCAAAAGTAATATGAATACATTTAAAATTACTCTACTTGCTTCAAAAAGCGTCATTTTTAGTTCATAAATTGTTCGTTGCGGTAGAACAAAACACTAAATGTGAAAAAGTTTTACTCATACAGTTGTATGACTAGCATTTTTTCATTGGCTTTAACTGCAAAATGCTATTGCTAGAAATTTCCTTGTCTGGAGGTCATCACAGGACTGATAAAATCATGGCGTTATCAGATATCGCTATTACTTTTCAAAAATTGTTTTGTTTTATATCCAGACCAAAACTGATTTGAATTGCTAGGTGATTCCGCGACAATACTGGATAAATTTTCGTCGTATTTTTTTTCCGCCTTCGGAAGATAGTGCAGAACATTTATGATTGAGTAGTTTTTTTGACTTCTTAACTAAACGTTTTTGACTGAATTTTTCACACCATTTAAAAATTGTTTAGTATTATTTAGCGTTGGGGGGGTAACAAGAAAAAAAATTTGGAAAAAAAATCAAATTTTTTTCGTCAATTACTCATCCACTTTTTAAATTGACATCAAATTTCAGTCGGAACATACAGTTCTTCGACCTGGTATTCGAGTTTTTATTATCCTTTTTTTGTTGTTATCGAATAGTTGGTGTCGACTGGTTAAGTCATGTTGCAGCTCATTTCGTTGACAAACTTTCAGTTGCCTCTTAGTTGTTAATGAATTCCAAAAAAACTCTTATTTTCTTTTAAAAATGTCATGGGACTGAACTATTTTTTTAAATTTTTTTTTTGGTCTGGGATTACTTTGTTTTGAATCAAATTAGTTTTGATTATCTCGAGGAAAGCTCGTAGTGGGTCAATTTCAAGCGAATAAAGCAAGCGAGCAGGCTTATAATAGTTAGTTTTATTTTCTAACTTTTAAAACTATCTAATGTTTAGTTTTACTCAAAAGAAATAAGTTACCAAGAACTCTTTGAGTGCCTTCTTGTAAAATAATTAATAATAAAATGACAACTTGTAATAATAAAATGACGACAGAACATGAAGAAAAAACTGTTTTTTTTATAAATTATGATCGGAACAATCTGTGCTACTGGCCGACTATTCTTGTTTCGATTTTAAACTATTGATCGCAAACTGATTGTGGATCAAAATACGCTATTTTGCAAACTATGTTCGTATTATTGCGACTGCTCATATCAGAATACGTTTCCGACTTGCTCTGTGCAATATTTTATTTTCTCAGCTTAAGTTTCTGTGGTCGAAATATTCTGTACTATTTGCACATTGGCTGACAATCCTTTTTATTCAAATTTTATTCAAACACAATGCTTTTCTAACCCTTCTAAATGTTCAAAATATGCTTCCACATTAGCAGAAGGAAAACTTCAATCAAAGGCTTAGCTGTTGAAAACATTTCAGGTAAGAGACAGGGAATCTTTTAAGTTTTCGGTCCAACTTACAAAAAAAAGTAATGAATAATGTTGAATACTATCCTACCCGTTCACTTCTTCGTAAGTTAGAATCAAATTTGAAAGTATCCTTGGTTTTCGCATCAATTGAATTTTTCAACAGACAAACTTTTGATCAAAAAGTTTTTTTCTGCAAATGAGGAAGCATATATTCAAAAAGGATTGAAGAAAAATGAAAGATGATTTTTTAGAAAAAAATTACTGTGCAATATTGAATTCAATTGGAAGAACAGGTGGGAAGAAGCACCAGGCCGACATAAGCTACTAATCTCATATTTTTTTTTGAAAAAACAAAAGTTTTGGTTCAAATTCAATTTTCGAAGATTCGAAAGGCACTCATTTCATCCCGCATCTAAGTATTAAACTCTAAAAAATATCTCAAAGAAACCTCAAGGTTTTGCTTTGCCTTAGTTCACAAGGTAGAGTGGCGCCTTATTTCTCCATCCGACCCCAGGTTGGCGAAGCGTGAGAATAGCTCGTATCTTAATAAAGCAAGCATTCTTGTAAAACCTCGGTATCGATGGACCTACCCACTACCCTTGTAAACAAAGCGGAGGCAATACACAACTTGCGTCCCTACCAAAAATCAGCAGCGATAGCGACAATGACCTTCCGCTGACAGCTAACTAATTTCTAATGGGTCGTCTTTTTGTCTACACGCAAGCAGCAGCCTTCATTGAAGCACCTACATAAAAACTGTTAATCAGTTTTTGCAAGCGAGCAAAAGATATACTTGATAGCTTCTTGAAGCTTTTAGTTAAAAAGTTTATTCATCAAAAAGGATTTAGAGTAGGCAACCCGAGAAAAAAGGAGATTTAAGCAATTGAACTGCTACGTAACGTGTGGCTCACTCGCCTTAGTTTTTCGTTTTGTAAACTAAGATCTCCCCAGGATATTCATGACACGGATCACAAATTAAAACAAAAAATGCGGTAAGTTCATATCGAAATTATTTATGTGCTTACCAATTTTTCGCAAAATTATTCTTAATATCTGAGCTAAAAAAGAAAACAGCGAGTCTTAAAAACAGGAAGGAAACTGTTATCATATTTAGTGTATGAGTGGTTACGTTTGTAGAAAGTACGATTCTTTTTTCTGTTGAGTGATGAAAAATGTGCCTGTGTTGCAGAAAAAACTGCAAATATCAACTTGAAAAGCGCGATTGTATACAATGGGGCGTTTGCTGTGTAATCATTTCAATTTAGGAAACTTGGAGAGGAAGCTAGACAAAGCTTTTTAAATTGCTCTTTTCTTCGTTTGTATAATTAACAATGTACTTTAAGTAAAAATTCTAAACGAGAATATAATAAGCCAGACCTAAATGAAATAAATGGTCAATTTTTGTATGGTGGAACACTGATCAATGAAAAATATCAAAACTTCAACTTCCATGGATGGGTGATTTAGCGCAAAAAAACGTAATAGTTGTATAATGAAATTTTTAAAAAGTTTGTGACTAAGGGTAGTCTCAAGAACTTTTAAACTTAAAATGCTTGCACTGGAAAAAACGGGTTTTTGAAGTTTAAAAAGTTTTTCAACCCTTCTAAAACTGACCAAAATGGCTATTCTTAGCGCATCCAAAACACCTGGATGGTTTTTTATGCAAACTGAAATAATTCATTTTAAAACAATCCCACTGAAGACTTGGTATTACTCATCATAATTTCTCGAAAGTATTAGAAAACACTCAAAAATGTGCCATCTCAATTGGAACCTGATCTAAGCTACATTTTATGATTGGATAAATTAGATATTTTACCACTGTAAAGTATTTAATATTAACCAATCATGATCCATCTAACTAACAACCCACTTATTTGTAAGTGCTGAAATTACTTGTAATTTCAGCACCAGAGAGATTTGAATTTAACTTAGAAATTAGTTGCCTCTCCAAGAGAACTTCAGCAGCCGCAATAAACCAGTATACCCTAGATCTATTGAGCCTAGCAGAGACTAGTTAAACAACCTGAGACTAGATAGTATAAGAGTAAGATTAGCATCGGTATTAGACTAAGAAGTTGCACGAATCTATCCGGCCGAAAATAAGATAGCGTGACGAGCAGACGGTGTACCCTATCCGAAATTACTCTATGAGTTAGGACCATCGGTTATAACTCATCTGGTGCGACCATAAGTCTCGAACAAGACCTTAATAGCTTAGAATTAACCAAAAATAGATTAGAATTTAGACAAAACATTTTTAAAATGTTACACGACGATAATTTAATCGAAATGTCTCTACGACTCAATAGATCAGAGCCAATATTCCGAACGATAATAGAACTACCTGGAATTGGAAGAAGACCTCGAACCAGAGACGACATACGTCAAAGTAGAAACTTACCAAATAGTTATATGATAGTACGGCAAAAGCCAACACAAACTTTTATATTTAGAATTTTATTAGCAATGAATTTAGATTTTCATTTACAAACATAGAATCTTGAAGTCAACCTTCATAATCATTTCAGGCGCTAAACAAAACTATTAATATACAATAACGATTGATAAAAAGATCTCAAATCGTTTTCCTAAAATTCTGCAGTATTATATAAAACATGTTTGGAAAATATTTATTGAAAATCAAATTAGTAGCATGACAATAAACTGTTAGTAATCATAAAATCATCAGTTGTCCCAGCTTCATCACCTAAAACATAACAGCAATCATAAGCTCACTAATATCATTAAAACACTAAATCTTTTTCTTAAATAAATTTAAACCATTTTAAACTTAAATTCACTTAATTTTAAAATCAGATCATCAAGGCTTATCCTTGGATCTTAATTAATTTTCTATTTAATTAAATTTAAAACTTGATCATCAAGGCCTATCCTTGGATCAAAAAGAACAATTTTGTTCTCCCCCACCCACTTAGCTAGTGTCTAACGACCTCAAACGTCGATTCACTATCCAACCCTTTCAAAAAACCCAAGACTAATAGAAATTTTTGAACAAAACTAATCATTCAAATTAGGATAAACAGTGAAGAACTTCGGTTATTTATCCTTCACTTGAACCCTCCTCTTATCAGACCCAGGATAAATCTTAGACTTAGTAAGTTTAAAATAGTATCTAACGAACTACTCGCGTTCTAATTATACCTGAACCTTGTGGATCGATTTACTATTCTCCAACCCTTGAACACAATCACTACCCCTAAGTAAGATTAAGTAAGTTAACACCTTAGCTTATACTAGCCACGAGAAAGTAAAAAATCATTCTTCGGAATCGATATACTTTTCTCTCCAACCCTGAACAAATAGACCCAGGTTAAGCTAACCAGAAAATTGTAAGGACTAACAGTTTAGGAAAATAGAAATCATCTAACAACTTTTTGCATCCGTCATCCTAAACCTTATGTCATTTAAAAATCTAGGAAACAAACAAACAATCGTTTTACACAACTGTGAAATAGATAACAAAAAATACGACCTTGTAATCACACCTCATACACAAACAGTTGGATATATTAGAACAAAACGACAAACATTAAAAAAGAAAATAATAACCAAACAAAGACAAATAACACGAAAAAGATTTTCCAAAAATAGAAACGCATTTTCAGAATCAGAAGCCAGCAATTTAGACGAACTTTATAAATTAAAAGAATCTATTGATAAAAATTGCCCCATTTACGATCAATTATATTTTTCAGACTCAGAAACAACTTCAAATTCATCGAAAAGAGGAAAAAGAAGAATAAAAAAGCAATATAAACACAAACCAGTACAATTGTATAATTGGAATCAACCAATTAGACACATCGATAATTACCTATTAACAGTCATTAAACGAAAAAATGAGCCAAACACACACTCCAAATGAAGATAGTCCAGATGATGACGATATCTACCCCTTCCTCGTAGATGCACCCGATAATAGAGGACAACATGATCTTTGCAAGAATTTCCTCCTAAATTTGCTTGAACCCGGAATCAGCCCATGTAAAGCAGAGTTCCCAGACGTAAAAATCAAAAGACAAATTATTGATCACTATCTGAAATATATATGTAATTTAACACAACAATACGGAATCTACTCCATAGAATTCAGTACACCAAACCCGAATCACCGCAGATATGTAATTCAAACAGACGATCTTGACTTAGAATTTTCAAAAGTATTCTTAGAATATATAAAAATCATACAATATCATAACTCACAAAGAGCAAACTCCATATTCACTAATGAAGTTTTTGCAATAATATACAGTTATATTTCAATATTAGAAAACGAAACCCCAATCTCAAATGTCTCACCGACAGAGACATCCAAACATATAAGGGTACGACATGAAATCACACTATTTTCAACTTTCCTACATATAATTAAAGAAAATTTCACTAAAGATGAAGTTTCACAACATACAAAACATGACTTACAAAAAATTTTGGCATGGTTTATAATAGATTATTTCACACATAATATAGATTTAATTTCACAAGCAAGAAATAATTTTAGACCTCAAAATTCAAACGATGATACCGCCATCACAGAACAGTCAGACTACATTTGGGACCCCGAATGGTCTCATTATGCATTCATAAATATCCCACAATCAATCTCAAGTCAAGCAATAAGTACAATATCTTATGCAAGAGATTATGTAAGAGTAGTACCATTAACCATTGATGCAACACCATTAAACTGCAATACATTTTTACCTGATACGCGAAATAACAGTTTAAATTCGACCGTCATACACAATGAAAACCTTAATGGAACTAGGAATCTCACTCAACAAGATATTCAGACACCATCACACTTCATAAATGAAGAAATCGTCCAAACAACAACAACTACACAACAAAGTATTTCACCGATACGTCCAAATTTAACAACACCAAGAAATACAAACACTTCACTAGCACAGGTAACCTTACAATCAACCGTTAAACCTTCGGTTGCTCCAAAATATTCACAAATAGATTATCAAACATATAGACCCATGACAATACCGTCAAAATCACGCAGAACATTCACAAGAAACACTTTTGCGGAACACAATTATAATTACACACATTCATCAAAAACAAACTATCCCTCCCCCACGAAAAAATAATAATAATCAGATAAAATCTCAATATTGGGATAATCCAATGGCAACAACCAACTCATTAAATTTTCAAACTAATTCACATCCTCCACAGGATCGTAGTGAAAATTACCCATTCTTTCAACAGAATAAAAATAAAAAACAAGCACCTCATCAAACGGATTATCTATCCTCTGATGATGATTATTTACAACCAGATATATTTGCACCATACACTCAAGAATATCGTGGACAAAGAGTGCAGAAACCACATACATATCATAGAATTTTTTCTCCACACCCAATAGATACACAAAATCAACAACCAATACAAATGCAAAACCCTATTAATACACAATCTTTTCAACCAATTCAGCCACAAAACCCAATGATTACACACTCGTATCAACCAACACAAATGCAAAATGAAATACCACTCCCATATTACCTTCAACAACACGAAATAACAAAAAATCAACTTTCAAATTTTTCACAAATGCCAGATGCCGCAGAATCATTACAAATAACAATGAATCCATACCTTATGGGTGGATCATCAATAACATCAAACAAACCATTAATGGTATTCACAGGAACAGACCCTGAATATTCTGTAGAAGATTATTTAAATGCAGTAACAGCAAATTTAATTTTAAATATAGGACCTGAACCAATTAATACGCCACTACATCAAAATTGGATACATCGACGCACAGCGTTGATACAGACAACCTTAGACGGCGCAGCCCAAAAATGGTTTTCAGTATTGCCTATAGAAATAAAATCAAATTGGGAAAGATTTACACAAGAATTTTCAAAAATGTTTGACTCCGAAAGAAACAAACAACAACAAAGAGTTTTATGTAATGAAATTCGCAGATTACCAAATGAAACCATCAAACAATTAGCAGTACGTATCGAAACACTAGTTCGAAAAGCATATTCATTAAATACACACGACTATAAAAACACAAAAATGACAGAAATCTTAATGATGACCTTAACACCTCAATTAAGGAAAATAGCAATAAAAAAGAGAGCATCCCATCCCTCCTCAATTCGAGAGCCCGATTTAGATTTTCGAAAACTAGTAGACAAACTAGAGCAAGCGGAAATCACAATGAAACTTGAAGAAACAGAAAATCTGAAATTACAATATGTTAACCGAATTGAAACAAATACCACAAATATCAACAATATACAGGAATCAGATACAGACCTCGTTGAAAAACTCACTGAAATACTCAATATTTATGAAAAACACCCAAACTTTAAAGGCAGACCATCTTTCAAAAAATGGTGTAATTATTGCCGACGATACGGACATAGTATTTCTGAATGTAGACAAAAACAACAGGACAATCAAAACAAACCTCAAAAATATAATAACCAAATAAATCATTCTATCAATACATGAAGAAAGATCAAAATCTACCAAACAAAAATGTATACAGCAACAACAGTTCAGGAAAACCACTTCCGAACAATACCAATTACACGAGAACTCAATCACCATATAACTCAAGTTATAGAGGAAGATCATTTTCATCACCCACAAATTCTTAAATTAGCCTCCGGTACACACACCGAATGGATTTTAAACAGAGATAAAAAACACAAAGAAATTTACCAAAAAGTAACAAAAAAGTTGTTACAAAGGCAAAACATTAATGAACAAATAAATTCACGCTTTACACCAGCCTCCGATTTAAAAATTGGAACATTTGTTTTAATACCCAATTTTAACACTCAAAAAGGAATTTCTAAAAAATTACAACCCCTTTGTAAAGGACCATACCAAATAATTCGCAAACCCACTGATGTCACATATAAAATCACCGACTCAGACCAAAAAGAAATTGTTCAACATCGAAACAACCTATTACCTTATTACCCAAAAGAATACGCACTACGCGAAATAACTCAATTATATTCTTTCACAGGTTTAAAAGTTATTCAAAATAACCCACATACGGAGAATAAAACAGAGGAAAAATATCACATTCATCTCGAAAACCAAAATAAAAAATCAACTAAAACGAAAAACAATACAAAAACGCTAGATCAAAATATACCTCAAAAAGAAAGAAAAAATAGAAAAATGACAGAAAAAATAATAACCCAAGAACAAATTGACAAATCAGAACATAGAGAGTCATCACGACTTAGAAATCAACCACGTAAAAACTATAAAATATTCATCCCACAATCTAAAATATTAAAGAAAGTCGAATTTCAAAAACAGCTTTAATTTTATATTTCATAATCTTTGCACCTCTGAAATATTTTGAACTTTCATTTTTCAAAATAACATGCTGACAAACACGCAGCGACTCTAGTTCATAATTAGCCAATAGGATTCATCCAATCCGTCACCTTCTCTAACTCTAGCACAAATCAACTAGACGAACGATATTAAACTCCAGGCATATCTATAACTATAACTTTGCGACCTCCAGGTCAAAAATAAGCAAACCACTCCAACTTGACAACTAAAATAAATATCACCATAATATCATAACCCTCCCTTATCTAATAACCCAAAGATCAACAATATTTCCCAATCTCAGACCTCAAATACCCCCCAAAACAAATATGTTAAATTAGCCTAAAGTAAAAGAACGACCATTTTAATTAGCCTAAAGTATAAAAATCTCAAAAATACCCCAGATCATTTGACAAATACAAATAAAGAAAAAGAAGACCTCCCGATCATCATAAAATTTGCCCCCAACAATTTTTCACAAAATTCAACCCACTTGTCAAAAAACCATTAAATAATTCGACCACACTTGAAAATTGCCTCAAACAACAAAAAATATTCGATCGAGAAGCCATTTCTTAAATGCTCTTCTCTCGACCAGTCAACATAATTCTTAACATTCTCATAAACTTTTTAACGATATTTAAACTTTTAATCATATTTCTTTTTGATACCTTTGAATCTTTTGTAATAATCTTAATCATTTTTTGCAATATTTTTTTAATTTTCTATTCCATATTTGAACTATACCTCCAACTTTCGAAAGCTATTGACTATATCCACAGGTACGATTCACAAAACTTATCTAAATGATACGAACCATTTATAGTAGAACAGATATTTTTTTACTATTTGTAATTTTTATAACATTTCTATCATCCCTCATCTTGACAATATGCAAATGTATAAAGAAAGCAATCATCACATTCGCCCTAGCATTAATCCTCCTAATTCTTTTTCTAGAAGAATTCTATAATAATTATAAATTTTTCCACTAAAAGAATAAATAAAAAACCATCAAAAATTGCTAACCAACAATCACACAGTCAGTCTTCACCGACATCATCCCAAGATAACCCAACACCACCTTCAACTACCCAAAACCCCCAAACATCTACACGAATTTCCTTTCAAGATAACCCATATACCTTTGAAGAACGACACGCTCGCTTATCTGAACCACTAGAACCAGTTCAACGACAAGCACCTCTAAGCGAACCAACATATAACTTATACCCAACACTACCACAAGAATTAAGTAGAATACAAAATCCTAGCCAAAATCAAAACACAGTCGAAATAAATAGACAAACTATACATCCTCGACGAAACAGAAATTTTCGAACTCCCCGAGTTCATTTTGATATACCTCAATCCCCATCACAAAGTACTCCAGAAAACCCCATTGGTATATTACCAGAAACCCCTACGCTTCTTTCACAACGTAGCACCTCAAGCCTACCCTCAGATTACTTAGGTTCAACACCAACATCTGAACAAATACTTGAAAATCCCTTTAACCCCACAAACCAAACATCACGACTACCATATTGGACAACACATTCATTCACACAAGGTGAACCAAATTTAATCAATGATCCAATAGATATTTCTACGGATACAACAACATCCTCATCACTACCAGAAACATTATCACTACCATCAAGACCATCAATAAGCCAGATTTCACCAACGCCTTTCAACTTAAATTTCCCAAATAACCTCGACGCTAGATATCGAGAACAAACATCAACAAATATTCCTTTAAGACTAGACTGGAATACATTCACAGCACCTCCACCATTATTTGGACAACACCCAGAAAGTAACCGACTCCACAACTGGGCACTCAATAGACTACAATATAGTCAAGACATCCACGAAGACATTCGTGATCATAACATCCAAATACTCCAACAAAATAGTCTACAATTAAAATTTGAAATCACGGTTAAACTAAACAACATTACTCAACATCCCTACCCATTAAACCCACCAAATATAACAGCTCAATCACTACCACCACCATTTATAACAACTGAAGTAATATACAAATACGACAGATATACCAAAAAGACAATTGGTTAAATCACATTTTATAACCCATACTCAGGATTATCATACACATGTATATTCTAAAAATATTTATTTTTCTCCAACTCTTTTTTCTAGTAATCTCAAATCAAAACATATAAACCCTTCCCCCCGCACAGGACCCCAAGATTTATTAGTAACACATTACGATTGTGAAGAAAATGAACAAAAAACACTACACAAATATGCAATAAATCAAGTATCACAATGCGAAACAGAACCACAAGCTATAGAAACTACAAATGTAATAGCGACACTTTATTCAAAAGCCCGAGCAACAACAGTTATAGGATATAAACTCACAGCAACATTTTCTGAAAAGAAAGTACATTGTTCACAAGTCTCAAATGGAAATAAAAACCGACTTGACCACGAATCATTCTACCAGAGTAATATCGAACGACTTTTACATCTCAATCCCGAAGATTGTAAAAACGAGTTACTCCGACTAAACATCACAAGAAATAAAAACGCAGATAGAAAGTTAGTATATTTCCAAGTTTTTTCAGATTCTGTACATCAAGCAGAACTTGAAAGATATCAAGGACATATAAAATTAGATGAAAATTACCCATACAACGGCGCACACGGAAGATTAACTTATGACATACACGATAAACACTGGATACCACATATTGGTATAAATAACCCATCAAACTGCAAAGCAGACACGAAAAATAAAGGATATCAAGAAATAATGTTTTTCGATTGGAAAATACAACTCGAAAAATACAACTCACACGCGATTTATCAGACAACACAATGATCTATTAAGGAATTAGATTACCTTGTAAAATTGATCAAGGCTATTGTGACCCTACAACACGAAAACAAGCAACAATTGTTTGGTTCCCCGAAGACACATGTACAACATTTCAAGTAGCAAAAATACACGCTCGTATGATAAAATTTCACGAAAAATATTTTATACAATCAATTCCATATGAACAAGTAAATCCATCACGAAAACAAAGTTCTAATTTTAGAAACATACACAATATAGAAAATAAATTGACACGTTTTCAAATATAACAAGAAACAGAACTTGCATGTAAATACAGAAATCCACTTCACAAAACACAATACTCCGAAATATTAGTTGAATACGAAAAAGGATTCGACATGACCACTGGATAAGTAAAAATTGACCCATACGCCACAAGTCACCCTATAAACGAAGGAACATCATATATACCAGTTGATTTTCAAAAAAGTAAAGGTCAACCTGGTGGACATCTAAAGCCCCATGACACTAGAAGCACACGTTTAGAAGAACTATCACTAACGAATAGTACATATTTCGGTAATATCCACTATGATATTCCTTTAGATATGAAATTAGACTACACAATTAGCCGAATTTTTCAAGAAATGTCACTCTCTGAATTAGAAACTCTTCACCAACTATGCGAATTAGAAAGGACACAAATCCTACAATCACTTGCATTAGCAGTATTAAAAATACCCTACGCAGGATATTTACTATCAGGAAATAAAACATTTTATGGTTTTATACCTGTACCAAAAAAGTATCACCACTATATGTTTTTGAAGATAAACGATGCTATAAAAGAATCCCTATCTTTTATAAGAATAAAGTACATTTCGTTGACACACTTTCAAGACGAACCTATTTCTGGGATACCGCAGTCCCATGTGGATCAGAAAATAGCCACAATGTAGTACAACTGAACCCTGATGAAGATAAATATTACCTTCTTACCCCATATCCCACATTAATGGAATCAATCAAAAAATTTTCACCTGAAAGCATTAGAGCTATTGCTCGAAACCCAAATATTGACCTACAATCAATTGGAATATATTCAAAATCCGATATCCAACATCACATTAGAACACAACAATTCCAAGAATTATTAACACAAATGGACACTATACAAAGACAATCAATTGACCAAAACTTACGCAAACTTGCCGAAACCGCAGGATTTGCAGATATTTATACACAAGACTATAGCGGATATTTTAAAGACATTAAAGACTATATATATCTAAACGATGAAAAATACCGACCACAAGATATCTCACCTATAAAAAATTTTTAGCTTTGTTACACTCAAAAATGAAATCCTTGATTTTCTAGGATGGCCCTATTACATCTTAGAAAAATTAACTATTTCATACGCAATGTTTAACTTTATAGGTTTCTTTTTTCACTTTTAAAAGGAATCTATAATACATGCGCTATACACACACAAGTAAATAGACAAGCAAGTGTAGCACGCATACTATTTGCAGGATTTTTTGGAATTTTTTCATCATCAATAAACAAAATTCTTTTAGACGCACAAATAAAAGAATACAACACAAAAATAGCAACAAGACAGAACACATATAACGAAGAACATAACAATGTAGAAATAACGCCTACAGCACCACAGTTACCACCCCTACCACATAACCATCCATTATCCCTAATCCCACGAAATTTTCGAAATTTAGCAATAACACATAATCCAAATTTTAGACCAACCATATCACAAAGTCCCAGTCAACATATAATGACACATCATTCACTAGATGAAAATACATATGAACAAAATATAGAACAACCCCATACCACCGCTTTTCAGTCTCAAAATAATAACTTTTTTAGCCCACGATGAGCCGACAACTTGGATCCCTACACCGCTCAAATTCCCATCCAACCAACCTCAATACTCCAATTACAATAATTCCACTTTTTGCTTTCCCGCCACCCGATTTCCCAACCAATAATGTAACATCAGGCATGAATTCAGACACTAATTCATATATCTCAGTTTTATACTCCATTTCACAACTCAATAACCCAAATATTGAAACCCCTGATGAATTTGCAGACTCTGAACCATCTCCATCCAATAATTTTCAAACCAACTCCTCAGTTTTTTCAAAACCCCCTTTTCAACCAATCCCACCAAATAACCCACTCCCATCCATTTCTACACCCTCTTATGCTTCACAAGTCACCCCAACCTACTCTTCATTTCATTCAGACCGATCATCCAATTCTCCAGACACTCCCCAAATCTCCCAAGAACTAGATAATTTTATCACCCTACAACAACAACCCTTCCACCTTGAAAACCCCACTATAAATCAGATTTCATCCACAATAGAATCATCAAACCCACCTACCCCTACACCCTCTTGAGCTTATACCGCATCATTAGCACCATCATCCACATCCACCGAATCATCAAATAGCACTAATAGAGCTTATCGCACTTTCAAAAGAAAATTCCCAAACCATCCATTTCCAACAAAACCAGGAACAGCCCGTGAGTATATTAATCATCCAAATCACACTAACACGAAAGATTTTTTAGCAATCACCTTACCTTCATTTCCACTATATACTTTGAACACCCCTACAGATACTAACGATACACGTAGTTTTGTAGATGAACAAGTTTTAATGCCTAGACTTCATTGGACATCATATTATCATTTTACTAACCCCCTTTGCCTACCATTATCTAATACTCACATCGATATAGAAAGAAATCAAGATATGCTATATCGACTCACCACACCACTAACACATAGACAATTTACTTATATAGGATATAAAAAGTCACTAAAAACATACACTGCACCCCGAGCTAACAAATATACGCTAGAATATTACGATCACAACATCATCCGAGCTAACCAAGACCAATTTTTAGATGATGATCGTTTCGCTAACCCACAAATCACAAAAAAATTCTTCATCAAAACACCATATGTATTTACACTCAATATATATGATCGCAAATTCGACCATGTCATTTCTGAAGCACTAACCGACATGCAAGCTTACGAAAGTTTTAAAGAAAGATTTCAATTATTTTCACTAACCTTCAATTTCCTTGCACCACAAAACGCGATTTGCACTGCTCACACGACATTATGTTACGCACTAAACAAACCCACACATATACATATTATCGCTTCATACAAAATCATTTTGATCTACACACTCCATCAAGACAACCACACCACCGTTTTCAATTTATTAACTCTAAATACACTTCACCATTTTTTCTTAACTTCACATATTGCATCAAAGATACTAACCTTCACGGTATTCTTCGCAATTATGATCCCATAACCCAAATGTATATTTTTTGTCCCATCACGAAGACCTTCAACGCAGAAGAATCCAGACCCTTCCTTATCCCACATGAATTTATTCAACCTATAGAAATCCCGATATTAGAATTCATCCACAACACTAAATACAATCACAAATTATATAATCTCATCCAAAACACACCTTATGAGTTTGCAGTTGGCACTGAAGAACTAAAAACTATTAAAGCACTTCAATTGCTTTGGCCACTGCTTCAAACTAAAAACATCATTCGCATACTAGCAAAATTACTAACAAATTCCGACATAATACACGACATCTTCCCCCACGGTTTTTTCCCCGACGACTAACAGGTAAGTATAATTTATACATATTCTTCACTAATAAATTTGAAATAAATACTAACCATTCTTTATCCATGTCTTATTTAGATCTTTAGTCTTCATCCCACGATCATCTGCAAATTACACAAAAGAAAAATAAAAAATAATCAAACTTCTTCAAATTCTTCAAAACTCTATTAATATATTGCACTAGATAAATTCAATAAAAATCATACCAATGTAGTAAATTAATTTATAAATTATTTCCCTAAAAGCAGTAATTCTAATAATGATGAAAATTTGTAACTTAATTTTTCCCCAAAAAACTAGCAGTAAAATTGAAATTCTATGTAGTAAATTGATAAAACGAAAATGCAGTACTAACCTTTTGATATTTCCATTCACTCGCACAAAAATTCTATCCAAACTCGCACAGCTCGCCCACGAAGAATTGTTCAAATAATGATTTTCAGTTTCAAGCTTTCACACTCAACAACTCTAACACACAATAACACGTTTCAAACTTTCCTTTAACCCGGTTGGAAAGGAATTATATACTAAACAAAAGTAACCAATGCAGCTTACTAAACACCACAAATCATAGAATAACAGCATGACTAAGGAAAGGAAACCAACGGTACCCAAACCGGATTAACCCAGTTTAAAACTGGATAATTTATTCTCTTGAAGACTATTATAAAGTCTAAGAAAGAAACAATAAAACACAAAAAAGTCGAAAGACAAACCCATATCAAAAACAATTTGATTTTTGAAAAAAGGTCACAACCAACGAAACATAAGAAAAACCACAATAAACCCAACATAAAACGTTATCACATAACAGGACCTCTCACAGAAACCGCACGAAATCATACTCCCACTCCTGGCCTAACCCACCAGAGAGGACGTCCTGAGCATGCTCTATAGCCGGCCTAACCCACCGCGCTACATCCACGCTTTGGGACCACACTTCTATTTTTAATAAGAGGTACTCAAGGGTGAGTAACTCTTCAAAATAACCGAACTAAAACAAAAAGCTTTTGTGAAAACAACTAACCAAAATCATAATTAAAACACCGAACTAATAAAAATTTTATAAAATGTAAATTATACCTCGCAGTATATAGATCAGCATACAACACCAAAGACGAACATCCAAAGACAAAATGACCCCACTACACTCGAAAAAGAATGGCCAACCACAATCAATATGCCGTCCACAATCACAACTCAAAGGATTTAGAGTACGACTTGACTTCACAGAAAAGGACTTCATTGAACTAGACCAATGACCACCTCGATGTTCAAGTATACGTACAGATCCGAGTAACCAGGCATCCCCTCCACGCACAATCTCCACGCCATTCCCAGACTAGGTTGAACACAAAAGAAGTTCTCTACATGAAACAGAAAAACCTGTCATAGCAAACCATTCTGAAATCAGATTTGAGTTTGTTGAGAAAACCCAGTCGTTGTCATAAGAAGACACAACGATTGATCCTGGAACTTCTCTAACAGGAGAACCCAGAAGAAATATGATGTTCGCCAAATACCAACGTCCATCATCCATCCTTTGAATTGCAGAAAAACTATTCTAAAAAACTCTGTAAAACCCGGATGAGTGGAACCTGATCTAAACTACATTTTATGGTTGGATAAATTAGATATTTTACCACTGTAAAGTATTTAATATTAACCAATCATGATCCATCTAACTAACAACCCACTTATTTGTAAGTGCTGAAATTACTTGTAATTTCAGCACCAGAGAGATTTGAATTTAACTTAGAAATTAGTTGCCTCTCCAAGAGAACTTCAGCAGCCGCAATAAACCAGTATAACCTAGATCTATTGAGCCTAGCAGAGACTAGTTAAACAACCTGAGACTAGATAGTATAAGAGTAAGATTAGGATCGGTATTAGACTAAGAAGTTGCACGAATCTATCCGGCCGAAAATAAGATAGCGTGACGAGCAGACGGTGTACCCTATCCGAAATTACTCTATGAGTTAGGACCATCGGTTATAACTCACAATATTCTGCCAATCTAGGATAATTTTAGAGTTTTATGTATCATCTAATTGTTACAGTTGTTTTTGGTGGTTTGCTGAATTGTTTTGTTGGTTGTTCCAGCTGTCCATCTACACAGTGCTGATCGTGATAGCTGGCGCTTCGTGTGTGTTCGGAATCATAAGCTGTCACACTGCACCCAACAATGCCACGGCCAAACTGGGATGGGTAATCCAGCGAATGGCCATAGTGGTCATAACAGTCGCGTTCATGCTCAACTTCTACACCCGAGTCGTGATTCGGATGCGCGAGTCCAAACGAAAGGTACACCAGCTATAGTTGGCATTCACTGATTTTTGATATCGATGTAATAACCTTGTAATGAAAAAATGACAAATTGTCCGAAGCTGAGAAACAAGCTTAATTTGCTCAAACTGGAAAACTGTCAGAGAAAAAGCTTTACACCCTGATAATTTTCAAATTTTGCATTTTATCATTTTATAAAAAAAATAACTCGCTTTCAAAAGGAAACACTTTGCCTATAATTTGCCAAAGTTATTTATATTTAAAAAATCCTGTCTTGGAAGAACACCAAAAGGCCAGTTAGCTGCCTATTTTGACAAGTGAAACTTGTAGTTTAAAATTGACAAGGGCAAAATATGGTGACTTACCATATTGTCTAGATCAAGCGGATTTAGGGGGGGGGGGGGGGGGGGGGTTTGCGGATGCCTTTTCACCTCAGGGATTCGACCCCGCCCTCACCAACCAAAAGCCCCCCTTGTTATTATTTTATGACATCAGTTTTTGGCCAATCAACCCTAAACTTTTATAAATAGTGTTTTCTGCAACCAATATATTCTTATTTTAAAGGGGAGCGGGCGCCAAAAAAAACCGCAATTTTTCAGTCAAAATATTTTCCAAAAAGTTCTCCAACACGGCATTTTGAAGTGTTGCTTCAAAAATTTGACTGCGGCGCTAGCAGTTGTGTCCAGATAGGGCTTTATAGCATTCTGAGACCTCTCGTAGAAAATTCGACAAAATCTCGGTCGACTTAAAAAAAAGATTGACAAAATCTTTGACTTTTTCGCCATCCCCCCCCCCCCCCCCCCACTTCGAGAAAATCTTAGATCCGCCCGGGTCTAGATTAAAAATGTTTGAGTGAAGTGTAATGAAAAGTGCGACAAGTATTGTTTGATGACAGCACTAAAATTCATACTCGTAAGTATAAATTAGAACCTACCCTAAAAATATGGGCCAAATACTGTATCTAAATTCATTGCCTAGATTCTTAGAAATAAAAGAGATTATGTTTTTGTGAAACAATGCACGAATGAAGCGTAATGAAATGTGCGACCTATTGTTGTTCACCGTATAATTAGTCGAAAAATCTGTTATCATGTTTCAAAGATCCAGCAACTTGGTAAAATTACTGCATTTGTTTCAATTATTGCTGCCGCTTTTCAACAAAAGTGAGGAATATATATGCCTGGGTTGGTTTAGCTCATTCAGACCAATTTTAGAAAAGTTGACTGCGTATGAGCATCGATCGGAAAATCTTGTGAGTGTCGAGCGAGTAGGCTTGCACTAGATTAAAAAGCCGCTTTGCTGCTGGAATAAAACTCTGAAAGTTTGTTTCATTACGTGAATTGTTTATGCGGGGCAAAATATCCGCACTCATAATCATTAGAAATGGAAATGAGGCAAGCTGGACAGAATTTGAAAAGACTTCATTGATCATTTTCATTGCTGCCGCTTGTTAAACAAACAGTAGTTCCCTGTGCGGCGTCATGAACTTTTCTGGGCAATCAGTTAACTCAGGACATTGTCAATTTTTCTTCTCGGTTTTGCTCCAAAACAAAACCGTATTCACTCAAAATGTCAACAATTCACAAACAGAGCTCAAAATGTTAAAATATCACTCAATTTTTGGCACTGTTGAAGATATTTTCATTTTCGGCACTGATATAGTTCGGCACTGTTGAACACTCGCCATTTACATAAGATCAAATTCAGATCAAATTTCTTGGGTCAATTCGTTTTTAAAATGATTCAAACCATTATTTATGCGCCGTAGAAACATAAAGTAATGCGCGTTAGTTCTCTCAAAATTACCAAATTACCCATTTTCAAATTCTTATAAGTTCTCGGAAAACGCTCTCAGCTACAATTATTTTTTGTAAATTTTTGTTGGGTTCAATTTAAGTAAAACTCAGCATTTTCTATCTCTCTTTTCGAACCCAATTGGAAAACATCATTGTAGTGTTTCCAATTTTGTTTGTTTTGTCCTGAAAAATTAAGACAACAGGGTAGCAAACTGGTAAATAGCGCGCAATGGTTTTCCTAAATTGCCCATGTTAATAAGTCCCCAATGCCCATAATTTTACAAATAGTCGCATGTATGGTTCTGTTCTCATTCTGATCTCAGAACACCGATTTTCAAAAATTTCAGGTAGGTTAAGAAATTCCGTCAAATTAAAATGGTTCAAAATTGAAAATTCGAAATTGGTTTGAACAGAAAACCACAAGCATAAGTAAATTTTCACTTTCTTTAAGATTTGGAATAGTAAAACTAATCATATCAATCAGGGAAAACACTGAGTTTTCCTACTGCTTTTACTGTATATGAAGAAATCTTGTTTAAATCTCGCGTTAATTGTCACACATTGGCCACAAATATAATGCCCATATGACTCAATTTAATTGATCACGGTGATATATCTCCTTAATTTTGAGCTCAAGACATCATTATTTTTCAGATGATAGTTGAAAAAGAGGTAACAAGTTAAAAAGTCGCAATTTGTTTCAAGAAAATAACCACCGCGAGCACAATTACTCCCACACTTTTTGTAAGATTGAACAATAAAACAATAAACAAAAAATAGCGAAAAACCTTTGAGCTAGACAGACTTATTCAGTTTCATCCTACAGATAAAATAATCAACGTTTTATTGCGTAGAATTTGATTTTTTAATAGCCTTTTCATTTTAATATCAATAGCTCGCAAAGAAAATTCTATCTATGGTAGAACTATAACATACACCTGCCATTTTTGTACTGAACTTATTAAAATTATAGAATATATCATTATTTATTTATGCTTACTTCTTGATTTCTATTGTAATGAAAATTGATACAGTACATCTTTAGTAAGATTCAATTTGAAACTCATGTGACGTTTGCTTAGGGCACCTGATTAATATAATAATCAACCTCTGTCGCAATTTGAAAAGAAATTTCAGTTAACCATTTAACAAAAGCCACATTTCAATGGGACCAAGTTAACATCCTCCCCCCAAATAGACCAAGTTAAGAGTTAAGATCCTCCACCCCAGCGCTGAATTTAAAATAATTTTGGTTAAGCGCTCGCTGCATGTAAAATGCTCGATTCTGATTGGCTAAAAATTCCCAACTTAGAACCAAGTTAACATCCTCCCCCCTAAACGTGTTTAGGGGTAGGATATTAACTTGGTCCTTTCAATGTTTAAAATTTTACAGAAAGGTTACCGTTCTGAACTTTACAGAAAGATTATCGCTATCATTATTAGCCAGAAAAATGCAACAGTTTTTTTTTCGATTAACGATGAATTAGCCATTTTTCAAAGTTGAATCAACGCTAGGAGGTACAAGTTTAGACAACGGTGAATCAGAAAAAAATCAGCAAAAAATGTCAACTTTGATTTTGGGGAACAAATTGTCGTTAGCACATTACATTAACTTTGCATCATTACGCGCTCTCAGTAGTTTTTGTCAGTTTTGAAGTAAGAGGAAGCATCAGTAGCTCAGAGGTAATGTGGGTGTTTAGAATTATATAGATTGCGCGTTAGATTCAAGTTGATCTAACTGCTGCTCACTCCATACAAATTGAACTGGAATAATCTTCGTCAATAAATAAGCATTTGTTAAAATATCGAAAACAATTAACGCAAAAAAACCTGAGAAGTCACAGACAGACACACTTTACCGGATTGAAGTGGTGGAGTCGTATCAGCGGAATGGTTCGGCTGAATGTCTGATTTTTGACCAAAGTTATAAAGGTCAGCCAAAATTTTTGATACATGAACCGACCAGGGTCAATCCAGTTGACATGATCGGTACATGAACCGACCAGGGTCAATCGAGTTGACAGGATCGATACATGAGATGACCAGTGTCGATACATAAGTCGACCAGTGTCGATACATAAATAAACCAGCTTAAGATTTTTTGACAGTACTTTTTTGAGTTAGTAGTAAGTTTTCGACAAAATTTGCTGCCATCAAAAACTTTCTCACAATGACTCGCAATGAGAACGTCCGATTAATTTTGGGCCATCGGAACACAACTTTTCAACACAAAACGAGAGTTTGATGGAAATATTTTACTTATTTATATATCTTTCACGCGGCAGGGTAAAAAATTAGTTAATAAAGTAAGGATAAATTAAATCATGAATCTAAAAATTGTGTTCAGATTTTGATCTATTCAAAAACTGTTTTTTTTTTAAATCAAAAATGATACGAGGAAACTTGAAAACTAAATTTTGAAGCAGCTGACATTAGCAAATGACTATGAAAACCATAAAAATTACCAATTTAGATGCAAGGTCAACGACATTCGAGAATAAAAAGAATTGGGGCCGACTAAAATTGACTAGAGGCGATCATAGTCCGACCTGGGTTGATCAAAAATGACCAGGATTGAGCAAAGATGACCAGGGTCAAGCAAAATTGATCAAAGTCGATCAGTGTTGATAGCGGACCTAGTTCGACTCAGAAAACTGAACTGAGAGCGAGCAACGGCCGTCTTATATGTCAACTTAGAAGTCGGCCATTGCTCGCTCTTAATTTTCTCAGAACATAAATGCTTCGGGTAATTTTATAGAATAAATTCGGCAATCAAAGTATTAGATATTAACAAAGAATATTATTGCCCCAAAAAGATATCTTATCATCAAACTCAATATTAAAAAGATATTTAACCTGCAATTTTTTTTTGGGAAGTTTTCTGAGCTTGTAAATTGTCAGTTTTGCCAAATTCTGTACTGATTTACGCGAGCTTTCAAGTTTTTATGCACGATGCTAAAAAAAATTAAGGATAATTATTCTTGGGTTGAAGTATCCTATGTTCAAATTTGTTCCAGTTTGTAGGTAGATGGTCATATATCAGTTCCCTCCTACCCTAATTCAAACGTTAACACTCGCAGCCTAATATTTATAGATGTCCGAACTTTTTTCACAATTATGTTTTCGAAATCACCTAAATGGCAGTTTGGACATCCAGGGTTTGCCCTGATATACCAGCACTCTTTTTGCTCCAATTTTCGAAAAAAATATGATGGATATATTTTTTATTTGAGGTGTTTTTTTTCTGTTCTGTCAACTTAAGAGTTTTAATTAAGTTTAGGACAAAATTCGCATTTTTTGAAAAAGGACATTTTGACCAATTTGGAAGAATTAACGCACGTTTTGGATTAACACACCCATAAGCGGCGAATGAAATCATTCCAAATTGAATTGAGGCCAACAATTTGACCCTATTTATACAATATCAGACGCTAATTAACTCACTTTGTATCCTACATAAGGTTTTGGGGATTAAAGAAGGACAAAATACTATTTTTTTTCCGATTAATTCAAGGATTTTGAAGAATTTGTTCTTCAGCTTTAACACGAGGAGTCTTTTTGCTCCGAATTTTGAAAAAATGAAGAATATATATGATCGGGGTAGTTTTCTTATTCAGACCAATTTTATAAAACTCTGGTCCTTTTGGGGATCGATCTCTTGATCTGCAGAGGACCAGGCAATGTGAACAGTAACTTTAATTATAAAAATTTGCAGTTGGGGGGGGGGGGGGGGAGGAGGAAAGTGAGCTAACAACACACTAAATTAGTGTTTGTATGATTAAGTTGCACCCGGGTATTTTTTGTTCAACGATGAATCACGCTTGAGATGTTCCGAGAATCTTGAGAACTGGAATGAACCTATAACATTCTGAAATCAGATGGTAACTTCTATCCTACAATGTGTAGCAAAATGTCCTCGATTCACCTAAACGTAACAAATATTTGAATGGTTCAGAGCAGAGCACCCTTGCAAAAAGAAAAAAATTATTTAAAATCAAAACTAACTCTCACGTTTCGGAAGAAAACTACTGTAATTTCACCTCTTTTAGCATTGTCTACTATTTCTACTCTTAGTAACATTGTCTACAATATTGTTTAATTGCTATATGAGCTCCCTGCCATTCAGAAAGAGACGGCAAAAGGAGATGCACTAATAGACAAACTGTAAAAACAAAAATTTCTCGAAGCTATAAATAACTGCTTTTTCAAGCAAACATATTGATAAAATTTTCCTTGTTGAAGCTGCTTTACAACAATACACGCTCGTAAACCAAAGCAAGACTTTTAACATTTCGTCTGCTCCTTAAAACTGCAGAAAAAAAATTTTCAACAAAAAATTTATGAATCAATAGAAAAAAGGAAAACTAAGATTATTAAAATAATTTTTTGTCTTCATTCATTACGCTTTGTAAAATACTAAGGGATGTATTAAGCGTCTCGTATCGTTTTGATCAACTAGCTGGCCTTAATTAAATTTGGATTGATTGAATTTGTTGCTAACTTGTTTTTAAAAGAAAGCAACTTAACGCGTGTTGATTGTTCTAAATTGGCCAATTCCTGAGCCCCCCATAGTTTCACAGAAAAATATCTCGGGTAAAAAATCTTGCTAATTTAATATCAGATAGTATTAGAAAAATTTTGTTGAAATCCTTTAGGTAAAAAGTCGAAATTTGAGTGACGGAATAAAAAAACATCCTCGAGCATACAAACTGATTTTAGTCAACCAGCCCGTATACCTCACTCGGAGATAAATCAATTAGGTTGACAAGTGCGCATATAACCCGCGCCCCTTTAAGTTATGACTTTTTTGCAAGAGCTCAGCGTGCAACATGCAGTGCACTTGCGATGTAAGCCGGCAATCATATGATTGCAGGGTATCATCACTACCGGAGTGCCAAAATGCCGCATTTGTGACTTGCTCTCAACTCCGGTCGCTGAATTTTTTACAACAAAAAAAGAGAAAAATTAATCAAGTTTTATTACAAAAAAAGGAAAAATTAACCAAGGTTTGTTACAGTTATGGGGTAGAAAATTTTTTTTTTGCTATCAAACAATCAGATGAATGAAAAGTTTCTCCGTATTCTAATGTTTCCTTTTAAAATTTTCTATAGTTCAAACTATAATGAATTTATTTATTTATAAATTTGTAAATCTTTACTTGAAATTTTTGGATGAAAAACTTAAATTTTCAATAGAAAATTTCTATAAAAATTCAAAAACTTTCGCGAAATGTTTTCAAGTTCTGTTGGTTTTTCTCTCTCAGAAGGTAAACATTTTCGGTCAAAACAGTCGCTCAGAGAAAGGAAAGTAGTTTGCACTAAAAAATAAGCCTAAACAAAAAAATGTTAATTATTTGCTTCGAAAACCAAAAAAAAAAGAAAAAATGCGATCTTTTTGTGAAATTTAAAATAATTTAAAAATTACAATCTTTTATTGCAGTATTTGAAACAGTTTAAAGCCCGTTTTTCTTCCAAATTTTGAAGGCAGAGAAAAATATTTGTGCTCTCGTTAGCTTTTTTTCTCCAGGCTAAACTCGGCTCTTTAGCCAGCCTTTTTTGACATTTTTTTTATATCATCTTAAAAATTTTGATTCTTTGAGCTCCAACTTAAAATTGAAAAATTACCTGTGATATTTTTTTGCAGTGTTACAGGCTTTTGAAGTTTGAAACTTGGCCAATTTGGGATAAATGACGCGCATTATTTTTTGTGCTAATTAAGCATAAGCTGCCAGTTAAATCGGTCAAAATATATTTGAGCCAAATGATTTAACTTGTTCCCTGCGTTACCCAACGCAAAGTATAGCAATATGTATTTTTTAAAAGGTATTGTGGGGAGTAAATTGAAGAAAAAAACGAAATAAAATCCAATTTTTTAGAATTTTTGCAAATTGTTTCATCAATTTTTCACAAAAAAAGTTTTTATTTAAATTAAAGGGGCTATTGGAAGCTCCACTCAATACGAGTAAAGTTGTATCCCTTTATTTATGATGCTCAAAGCAAAAGCAACGTTTATTTGAGGTGAAAAGGATTGGTGGGAAAGTAAATTATTATTAGCAAATTGCCATGCATCACATTTTAAGATTGATAATGCGTTCATTGATAATATCGATGATGCATTTGCAAGTAAAATAAATTGTGTTTCGGCATGCGTTCGCTGAAAAAACCAGTTGGCGTATAGCATTTTTTTCACTGACAAGTTGAGCCTCTGTCAGAAAACGTCATTGGTGCTTCATTAAAAAACATCTTGGCAACTCATTACTGAAGTTTTTTTTGTTAAAAAACTTTATGCTTTGAATGAGATTTTTACTTCTAAAAAAGCTATAAAAAGAAAAATCAGTTGCTGCACAGGCCAAACAGAAATTTCCGATCCAAAAATTTTAAGCTAACAATTGAAACCCAGTTCTTTTAAAAAAAATGGGTCGTTTTCATTTTTGGTGTGCTGAAAAGATCTAAGCTTACGCATTTTTTTGTCAAAGTAAATTAGGATTTTAAAAACATTTTTTTTTGGAAATTTGAAAAAACTGAGAGATCCAATAAGTTCAAAACCGCAGAATTTTTAAAAAATTCTGATGAAGGCCCTTAAGGAACAATGAAAACGAATTATATTGGATTAGCATTAATTTTCAAGGTTAAGCTTGAACTAATAGAATCTTAAAGTTTTAAGTCTTCCCGAATGTTTTTTTTTGCTTGAAGTTAAAAAGTTAAAATCAAAATTATAAAATGGCTTTTGTCAAACCTAGGAAGAAATTTTCGAAGGGTTTAAAAGTTGATCGAAGTAAGACTGAAAAAGTTTTAAGTAGATATTTGTCTGAATTTAGTCTGAAATTTTCCTGTTATACCTAATTTTGCGTGATAAGCAAAAAAATAAATTATACCCGAAGACGAAGTTCTACCCCATTTTCAATTGTCGGGACAAAATTTATAGTGGATGAAAAAAATGATAACTTGCTGATGTAAAAGATAGCATTTTAGTTTATTTTGAAAGAGTTACGCATTATTGATCACTATTGAATAGATTTCAAAAAATGTCTCAGAACTCGCATTGTTTGTGATTATGATATATTGTATTAGTTATTCATATTCAAATGAGTCAAAAAATTTTTAATGTGCACAAAATAAGATCGCTTAAAAATTGAAAGCTTATTTTAGTTTATTTTGTGTAAGTTTTTCTTAAATCTGCACAAACGCTACTAATTTTTCAAAATGTAATTAAAGATTTACAACTGATAGTCTGAAGATAACTGTAATTCGAAACTTTTCGAAAGCTTACGCTTGTTGTTCCGACTTTCGATATGAAAGTAACGGAAAATTTGTGCTCGGGGTGGGTTTTTTTTTTCAGACAAATTTCGACTTTTTATCTAGCCATTTTTGACGAAACTTTTTTTTATCATTCAACGGGTATTGTTGTCCTGAGCTCAATTTTGAAAAGATATTTCACCTGTGATCATTTTTCGTTAAGCTACGGGGGTTTCATGATTGCCATTTTGGCCAATTTGGGACAATTAACGCGCGATATATTTCGCGTTAGTAACGCGTAAGCGGAGAGTTAATCCGTCTTAGAAATCGTTCCAAATTGGTTCAACGAAGCTCATTTGCCATAATTGATTTGTTACAAGCAGCGAAATTTATCCTTTTGTACTTTATATGGAGTGTGGGGGGATGATTTTCATTTAAAAATTTCAAATTTTAGAAAAAATATTCTCTTGTTTATTTACTTTTAATTTTTGAATGTTTTTACTGCTCCATAAACCTTAATAGTCAGTCGGAACCTTCAGGGCTTCGCCCTGATACGAGCAGTCTTGTTGTTTCGACTTTCGATACGAAAGTAACGGAATATTTGTGCTCGGGGTGGGTTTTTTTTTCTTCAGACAAATTTCGACTTCTTAACTAGCCATTTTTGACGGATTTTTTTTTTATATCATTCGAAAGCTATTGTTGTTCTGAGCTCATAATTGAAAAGTTATTTCACCTGTGATTATTTTTCGTAAAGTTATGGGGGTTTAAAGATTGCCATTTTGGCCAATTTGGGACAATTAACTCGCGATATATTTCGCGCTATTAACGCGTAAGCGGAGATTTAATCCGTCATGAAATCGTTCCAAATTGGTTGAACGAAGCTTATTTGCCATAATTGATTTGTTACAAGGAGCGAAATCTGTCCTTTTGTACTTTATATGGCGTGTGGGGGGATGAATTTCCTAAAAAAATTTCAAATTTTAGAAAAAAAAATTTTAATTTTATTTTTATTACATTTAATTTTTTGATGTAATTACTGCTCCATAAAACCTTAAAAGGCAGTCGGAACATTCAGGGCTTTGCCCTGATACGAGCAGTCTTGTTTAATTTTTGTGCACATATGGAATTTCCCTTTTCTTCTTCCTGCAAAGAGAGGCAGTGATAATTGGAAAATGTTTCGACTTTTGCAAACAGTGGCGGAATGTTTTGCTGAGGTGCTTTTGTTTATTCAAAATGTTTTTTGACTTTTACCGGCAATTTTATACCGTTTAGAGACCTGAATCGCAAATTGAATTATTATTTTTTACCCTCTCATTGCTGTTCATGAGTTTTTAGGGATTCGTACTTGGGACTAGCATAATCAAGCTCTGACAAGCCAAGCGTGAGTTTTCATTTTTCATTTGCTCGCGGCAAATTCGGTGAGTAAACGTTAACTCATCGAAATATTGTGTTAATTTATAAAAAAAATGTATAAATTATACTTGAATGAAGCGATGTGTGTTGAGTGATGTAGGGAGTTTTTTGTAATAACCAAAACCTGAATAACACTTGCCAGATTACCAGATTAATGGTGAAAATGTCCCATAATGACGCAAATCGATTTTCTGGCGTTCGCAGCTAGTAAAATGAAAAAAATCACCCGATTTGCGCTGTGCCTATTTTTGAATAGTAAAATTAAAGGATCGAACGCCATGTTACGATGGGATTCGAAGGTATCTCACAGCATTTCTCACAACCCCATAATTTTTACCCGTTATTCCGTGATTCATTTACTTGCATATTTGTGTTGCAATTTTTTCTGTTTTTTCTTCCAGTGAGAAAAATATGGGCGATTTATCTAGTCTGTCCGCTTTATCGCAAGGCACATTGTTGATTGCGACACCGATGGCTCCCTTCCTTCGACATTCGCTTTCACATCTGTTAATAAATTTTGCTCATCCCGTTCCCTAATAGATTGTTGGGTTGGATGTGCGTGTTCAGGTTCTTCATTGGGTTTTTCGGGAGTACAACGTCCGTAGGTTTTGACTGTAAAAGGTCCTTTTTATCTATATTTAGACCGGCAATAATAGTCATTTTGACTTTCGAAGAGCGTAGGCGCTCATCTAAGGTCAAAATAACGCTCTCATAACGCTTTGATTCCGAGCGTTTTTTTTTGCTGGCTGTGCGATTTTTTGGTGGATTCAAGGAGCTTATCGAATTACTGGAATCTGAACGCACTTGACCTGAATTGTTTGAAATAGCTTGCTAGGGGATAGGAGGAATGAAACCTATAATCGAAATGAATTCATTTGAGATAACTTGAGCCATAGGTCAGTAAACCAACTCAATGATAACATGGGTCTAACGACCAAAGAGCACGTTTGAAGTGAGAAATCGCTCCGAGAGTAACCTGTCAAAATAGCTTGGACACTTTAGTTGATTTTATCGGAATATATAAGTATGATTACTGCAATGGATGGAGGTTTAAGGCCATTCAGATGGGAAGGTTGAATTTAACACCACTGGTATATAGCAGTCATATACGGTTAGTGAGGTACTCATGGTGAGAGACAAAATAGTTGAAGTTTCAAATTTTTGATCATCGTTTTCTAAAAATCACTATTCTTTTCGAAAAATTTATTTGCTGCAAACACTAGTAAGGCAGTGGCAGCGTTCATGCTTTTTTGATTGAGTCCGTATATTATGCAATTTAGAATGCAAAAAATGTTTTTAACTATAAATGCTTGAGCCAAAGGAGTTTTAAATTTTGTCCTATTTTAAATTGAAATTTGATACAACCTTTAACAAATGGATTGACAAAAGTGTTTGGTCGTGATCATTTTATCATGAAGAAAATTTTTTGTTTCGACTTTTGAAAAATAATGCGGTATATTTATGCTTAAGCTGTTTTTTATTTTTGGTTTTTTGAAACTTTTGTGACAAAAGTTTTTATGCCAACCGGAAAATATTTTTATCAAACTTTTTGTCAGCGTTTAAAAAAACTTGTGAAGAAACTTACTGTGATCAATTTTCATAAAATTAGGGAGGCCAGTTGAACAATGCTAACTCGGCCAGCTTAAGATAATTAACGCGCAAAAAATTTGCGTTCTTATAATACGCGGAAGCGGCAAATTAATGCGCTCAAAACTGAAATTAAGCCTGCAATTTAGTCGTTTTGAAGCAATACGAGACGGTAAACCGACCTTTTTTGTTTTAAATAGCGTGTGGTGGAATACATAGAGGAAAAACTGAATAAAAAATTGATATTTTTGTCAAATATTCAGCCAAAAAAAACTCTAAATTGGCCTGAAAGTGCAATTGGAATATTCAGGGCTTTGCCCTGAAATAAGAGCAGTTTTGTATGTTTAAAAACAGTCGCTGTCAGATAGTGTATTTGCTACAGTCGTTTCTTGTCATCTGAAAGACATCAACGTCCTAAATTTAAGTCTGATAGCAAAACTGTATCACAACAATATATCGCTAAATTGAAGAGGCTCAGAAATTACTGATTTGGCCTAATTGGGATGTTTGTTTGTGTGATACATAACTCCAGTTTTTATTTTAACGCATAGAGTATATGGCAAATGAATCCGTTTCAAGAATGTAACCATATTAAATTGAAATGAACCACGTGGTCCCGGCAATGCGTTGCCAGAGAAAAACAAGATTGCTCGTATCAGAGCAAAACCCTGTTTATTCAGACTGCCCGTTAATTGGTCTCGGATACTTCGTCAAACTAAATAGTGTCAAAATTATGAATTTTAGGATGAAAATATCCAAATAAAAGTGTTGTAATTTGGGTCTTTGAGTGTATAGAATTAATAAAATCAGCTAGAATGCCCGTATCAGGGCTAAGCTTTGAATGTTTTGACTGCCTTTTAAGGTCTATCGAGCAGCCATATCGAAGAATATTACTGTAATGTAATGAAACTTGTAATGAAACAAAATGAAAATTTTTAAAATTGAAGTTTGAGACTTTTTGTGAAAATTATCCCCCCACGCGCCATATAAAGTACAAAGAGATAGATTTCTTCCTAGTAACAAATCAGCTGTGGCAAATAAGCTTATTTGGACCGATTTGAAACGATTTCTAAGACGGATTAAAATTCCACTTACGCGTTAATAGCGCGAAAGATATCGCGCGTTAATTGTCCAAAAATGGACAAATCACAACCTTTAAACGCCCATATCTTCACAAAAAATGATCACAGGTGAATTATTTTTTCAAATTTAAGCGCAAAACAACCATACTTTTTGAATGATATAAAAAGACCCGTCAAAATGGCTAGCAAAAAAGTCGAACTTTGAAGAAAAAACCCACCCGAGAACAAATATGCCGTTACTTTCGTTGCAAAAGTCGGAACAGTAAGCTGCCTTAATTCAATTTGGAACGATTTTGTAATGCGGAATAGAAACAAACAGACTTATTCTAATGGCAGGCTACTATCAGGGTTTGCACATTCGGCTGGTCACATTCAGATAAAGAAGTCGATCCCCCGAGGTACCAGAGTTTTATAAAAGTGGTCTGAATAAAAAACACATCGAGTGAATGTATTCTTTACTTTCTTCGAAAGTCGGAACAAAAATATCACTAAATATTAAATCACTAAATTCATTCAAAAATTGAATAGAGAATTAGTTTCAGAAGTGACATAGGCAAGTAGCGAAGGTTTGCCCCGTTTCGCTCAACGTTTATTTTCGGCTTGCTTAATCTAATCAGCCTTATAAAATTTGCTTATTTTTTCTCTACATAAAAATGAGAACACCTTACTTGACGTCACGGGTCATTAAAGAATTGATAAAAGTTTTTACAGTTTTTCATTTTTTTGAAAACGTTTATATTTTTATCATAACTTTTGAATTGAAAACTAATGTGGTTAAAAAACTAATGTGGAGGGCAGTCGGAAAATTCAGGAAAACTCAAGAATAGTGCAATTAGATTTACATTTTAAAGACAATATTTTTGGCACAAAGCAACTCTAGAGCTTGTTGCCTATATAGACTTGAAATTAATTTGTTTTTTTTTACTGTTAATTAGATAAAGCATCTTCTTGTCTCAAAAAATTAAGCTATAAAACTTTTTCATGACGTCGTTTTATCTCCTTGTATATACCACAATTAAATTTTTTTTGCTGGTGATTTTTCTAAGGAATTTTATGGTAAATTGCACGAATTTGTTTGCTACCGTTCGATTTTGCTTCAAATTCCTATCAATTACCTCCGCAAATTAAAGATGTTACTCAATTATCCAATTCACCGATAAATCCTCTTTAGATCAATCAAAATGATAATTGAAAAAGGCTCCTTAGTAAACAGACCAGCCTGGTCTTAAAAAGTGTCAATAATGGGATGAAATTTAACGACCAAAATCAGCTATGTGTACTGATATATAAAATGGTGGCAATTAAGGCTCGCCTTTTGGGACCATATTTTCTCCACATCAAGAGCTACATCCTTTTCCTTATTTTTCCAATATACATGTGAATAAAAACTAGTTACTCTCCGAACAGCAGTCTATCATTTTCCCAAAGGATAATTGATGAACAAAGGTGTTTTTCTGATTTTTTTATACAACTTTTACAATAATTCCACCACGGAAAATTCAGCAAGTACAAAACTCATCGGCAGAAGTAAACAAAAATAAACGTGTTATTAGGCCGCTGACTTCTTCAAAACAAAATGATTTCAGGCGCACAAAGGTTTTCTTTCTTGTCAAAGGAACTTTGAAAATCAAATTTCCTGCTAAATAATGAAGTTACCAAACATTGAGCTGATTTTTTGCAACCAACCTCAAGGAAGATATTAACAAACTTCCAATCCATTTATTATGAAGAAAAAACGTCGATAAGTCAGTTCTTATTCAAAAGTTCTAAGGCAGCATTCAGATTGTTCCAAAGTGATCTGGTAGTCTAGTTGAAATACGATTTTTTTGGCATCAAAAATTGCTAATTTTAGGGCAAAACCGAGAATTTTCTCAGACATTATGCGGATTATTTGTGAAAGGCTCTGTTTTAATGTTTTACTAGGGTCTCCGTTCAGCTAATAACACTTAAAGAATAATGTAGGAATAAAAAACATTTCTTCTGAAAGGCAATGAAGGGGGGCTTTTTGTTCCGACATTCGATACGAAAGTAACGGAATATTTGTGCTCGGGGTGGATTTTTTTTTCTTCAGACAAATTTCGACTTTTTAACTAGCCATCTTTGACGGAATTTTTTTATATCATTCAAAAGGTATTGTTATCTTGAGCTTAAATTTGAAAAAATATTTCACCTGTGATCATTTTTCGTAACGTTATGAGGGTTTAAAGATTGCCATTTTGGCCATTTTGACCAATTTGGGACCATTAACGCGCGATATATTTCGCGCTATTAACAGGTAAGCGGAGATTTAATCCATCTTATAACTCGTTCCAAATTGGTTGAACGAAGCTTATTTGCCATAATTGATTTGGTACAAGGAACGAAAACTCTCTTTTTGTACTTTATATGGCGTGTGGGCGGATGATTTTCATAAAAAACTTCAAATTTTTGAAAAACAAATTCATTATTTTCATTTAATTTTTTAATGCTATTTACTGCTGCTCCATAAACCTTAAAAAGCAGTCGGAACATTCAGGGCTTCGCCTTGATACGAGGAGTCTTGTTTAATGTTCCGACTTTCGATACGAAAGTGACGGAATATTTGTGCTCGGGGTGGGTTTTTTTTTCTTCAGACAAATTTCGACTTTTTAACTAGCCATTTTTGACGGAATTTTTTTATATCATTCAAAAGGTATTGTTGTCTTGAGCTCAAATTTGAAAAAATATTTCACCTGTGATTATTTTTCGTAAAGTTATGAGGGTTTAAAGATTGCCATTTTGGCCATTTTGACCAATTTGGGACAATTAACACGCGATATAATTCGCGCTATTAACGCGTAAGCGGAGATTTAATCCGTCTTATAAATCGTTCCAAATTGGTTGAACGAAGCTTATTTGCCATAATTGATTTGTTACAAGGAACGAAATCTCTCTTTTTGTACTTTATATGGCGTGTGGGGTGATGATTTTCTTTAAAATTTTCAAACTTTAGAAAAAAAAAAGTTTTTCATTTTATTTTATTTCATTTAATTTTTTAATGTTATTACTGCTGCTCCATAAAACTTAAAAGGCAGTCGGAACATTCAGGGCTTTGGCCTGATACGAGCAGTCTTGTTCTTAAGTTTAAATAAGCAAGATCATAAAAAGACTTGTTTCTCTAGTTTTTCTATCAAATCGTAGCGACGGCGTTGAATTAGTTGGCATCAAAATCAATCTGAAATGAATAAGACCCAGCTAATTAGATCATTAGTTCGCTGAAAAAACAAAACATTACCACTTAAAAATTGAGATTGCTTGCGGGGGCGGAAAGGAAACAAATAAATTTTACAAGGCAATGAAACTTTTATTTTACTCAAACAAGTTGAATTCCCTATAAATTAAAGAGAATTTAGGGTATGAATTGCCTAGCCTTGATACGAGAAATCCTGCTTCGATAAATGTGAGCTTATTGCCCGAGTTGCACTCCAAAGACAGAGCTTGTTAATTAACAAGGGATGATAAAACGATAGAGTTTGATATCTTTATTCAACTGTGTTTCCTGTTGTAAATTTCTTACACTGATTTAGAGGTCAGAATAGCGCAGACTGAATTAGTCACTGATTGACAGGAAGGTATCTGCTAACACCATGCAGTGTTAAGTCAGACTCTCATGAAATGTTACAACAACTAAAATGATTGAAATCAAATATGTAGCCCCTCACATTTCCCTATGGAAGTAAAAGAAAAGCACATAATAATTAAAACTATCATAATAGTATTAGCAACATTTTGATAACGGTTTTAAGTTTTAGGCTAATCGCCATCCCTCTTCCTGGGATATGAGTTTTAAGTTTTAGTTTTCATCCCCCCTTAAGTTTTTGTCTTTTTCTGTTCGTCTTTTTGATTTTTTTTGTGATCGTATTGATCATGACTTCCCCTAACTTGTCGACAGATTTCCTGTGTTTCGTACTTCTTTGCTTCTCCGAGCTCTCACTTTGCATCTCCGATTCTTCCTGAATTTCCCGCAATTCATGCAATTCTCACACTACGAAAGCATTTGAATTGTACGACTAGCGTTTTTTGAGAGATCAAAAAACTTCAAAACAAGCCTTTACAAAATCTCGAAACGTTTTTTCTTTTTGTCGCAAACTCAATTCTGTATTTGCAAAATCATTTTCATTTTTGTCGCCAAACTAATTCTGTGCTGTAGTTCACATACTCAAAAATTTCAAGAAGTATTTGAAATTTGTTTCTTGTATACAGCGGAAACCTAAATTTTTATTTCCGATCGGTACCAGACACTTCGTCCATTTAAACATCAAGCATAATTTACGATTGGCAAAAAGCTACTGCAAAAAATTTTCAACACCAATTGTAAGATGCTGAGTTCTATTAAATAATATGACTGCTTCAGAGTAGGTGTTTCGAAAATTTGCCATTAATTTCTTATAGCTTTATTTCAATTTAATGTTGCAGAGCAAGAAATCAATAAATTGCAATTAATTAGTGAGAAGCCCAATTTAGAAACGACTTCTTCAATTGTAGAAAAAATGTTCCTCCAAGTTAATGGGCAAGAGCTTCTGTGGATTATCATTGAAATTCATTTTGCCTGCCCCCCACTCAACACCTCCCACCTGAACACCCCGATCCCCACCTGATCAACCCCCCACCTGAACCCACCCCCTCGCCCACTGAAACCCCCCGGGGGGGGGGGGGGGGGGGTTTGTTGTCAATGGGCAAACGCTAGGGTGGAGGTAATGTAAGGGGGGTTGGTCCACCTCCAACTTTACACCCCCCCCCCCAAACTTCTAATAATTTAACAAAATTGTTGAAAGGAACAAAATTCAATTTTTGAGTAACATTAAAAAAAGTAACAAAAATATCAAGGTTAGGCAAAAAAAAACTAAATTGAACCAACGTAAAGGAACCAACGTAACCAACTTTAGTTTAAAATGCAGGAAAGACTTTATATATGTTGAAATTCGCATCTCAGTAAAGTGGAAAAAAATCGATTATAATTTATTTTCATTGTCAGTGTCCACAAAATTGAAAAAAAAAAATCGATTATAATGGATGAAAAAAAGATTTTGTTGCCTCGAAAAATAGTGATATTATAATCCATTTTTAATTGATTATAATCGATTTGTTTTCACTTTTGTGGACACTGACAAAGAAACTCAATTATCATCAATTTTTATTTATGGAAAACTCCAATGCGGGTCCACATTGTTTGATGTATTTACAACAGGAATCTTGTTCCTTGTCCACCGTAACCTGGCTCACCGTCTTCTCCGAGATCTCTGCGCCTCTGTTCAATCAGAGCTGTCACAAAATCCTGCGTTTCATTTCTGGCTGTCATCATAATCACTTCATTATCTAGCTTTAAATTTGTCAGAACTTCTCTCGCGGGCTAAGATGAAACATTTTCATGAGACTCCAATCAGCTTGCTTATTTTTGTAGGCAGTAGCTTATTATCTGCAACATTGTTGTTCAATTCTTTATGAATTAATGAGTTTATTTTGATTTATTCCCGTATGAATTAATGTATACACTTAGTGGCATTCCAATTTCTCCATGTGTTTTCGAGCTCCAATTTAGTTTCTGAGACTATGAGTGAAAACGCGAGTTTTGTCATAACATTTAATCTGTGTCTGATGTGCAAAAACGGCGAAAACTCCAACGACATGTGTCGTTGATTTTGACCAGACACCAAAGACCAAAGCAAACTTGCTTCGCTAGATGTTGGCCTTTTTTTCTCTTTCACCAGGTTCAATAACTTTGCAGGGTTTCTTTTCAAAATTTGTCAATTGGCGCAATCTATTATTCAATCGCCAGATTGTAGACAATAAAAAATGCCCATGTACCTCGAAAAAAAAACAGACCACACTCAAATTATGTTTAGCAATTCTTGGAGCTTGAAATGTTGATAAATGAGTTCGTGGACGTTTGAGATTGATCCTCCAGAGATAGGATCTCTGAATTATCATTTTCCGCATTTGCTCTTCGACACTCTTTTGCTCTCTTCAAAAAATCAATTTCTGTGTTTGCTCTTCCACGTCTTTCCACACTCTTTCACACTCTTCTATGCTCTTTCGCGCTCTTCCTCGCTCTTCAACGCTCTTTCACGGCCTTTCAAGCTTTTCCACGCAATTTCATGCTCTTTCACACTCTTCCACGCTCTTCCATGCTCTTCACGCTCTCACACTCTCTTCCGAGCACCTCCTTGCTCTTTCTCGCTCTTTCACGCTCTTCCGAGCTGTTCCACGCCCTATTCGCTCTTTCACGCTCTTTCACGGTCTTCCAAGCTCTTTCACGATATCCTATGCTTTTTACGCTCTTCCAAGATCTTCCACGCTCTTTCAGGCTCTTCATCGCTCTTTCAGGCTCTTCGAGAGTGGAGGAGCGTGAAAGAGCGTGGAAAAGCGTGAAAGTGTGAAAGAACTAGGAACAGCGTGGATTTTCGTGAAAGAGTGGAAAGGGCGTCGAAGAGCTCGGAAGAGCGTAGTCGCGTGGAAAAGCGTGGAAGAGCCTGGAAGAGCGTGAAAGAGCGTGGAAGTGTGTGCAAGAGCGTGAAAGAGCCTGGAAGAGCGTGGAAGAGCGCAGAAGAGCATGGGAGAGTGTGAAATACTTGGAAGAGCATGGAAGAGCGTGAAAAAGCGTGGAAGAGCGTGGAAGAACGTGAAAACGCTTGGATGAGCATTAAAGATCATAGAAGAGCTTGAATGAGCTTGGAAGAGTGTGAAAGAGCGTAGGAGAGCGTTAAAGAGCGTGGATGGGCTTGGAAGGGCGATGAAGAGCGTGAAAACGCTTGAAAAGAGCTTGGAGCGAGGTAGAGTGTGAAAGAGCGATTAGGGCGTGGAAGAGCTCGAAGAGTGAGGAAGAGCTTGAAAGAGCGTGAAAAAGCGAATCGGGAGTGGAAGAGCTCGGAAGAGCATAGAAGAGCGTGAAAAATCGTGGAAGAGCTTGGAAGAGCGTGAAAGAGCGAATAAGGCTTGGACAATCTTCCATGCTCTTCCATGCTCTTTCAAGCATTTCACACTCTTCCGCGCTCTTCCGCGCTCTTCCGCGCTCTTCCGCGCTCTTCCGCGATCTTCCACGCTCTTCCATGCTCTTTCACACTCTTCCATGCTCTTCCACGCTCTTTCTCGCTCTTCCATGCTCATCCACACTTTTCCACGCCTCCACGCTCGTCCGAGCTCTTCGATGCCTTTTCCGCTCTTTCACAAAATTGCAGGCTCTTCCAGTTTCTTCCACACTGTTTCACGCTCTCACACGCTCTTTCACGCTATTCCACGCTTTTTCGCGCTCTTCCACTCTCTTTCACGATCTTCTACACCCTTCCACGCTTTTCCCCGCTCTTCAAGCTCTTGCGCGCTCTTTTTTGCTATTTCACGCTCTGCCACTCTTTCACGTTTTTTCACGCTCTCCTATGCTGTTCCTCGCTCTTACTCGCCCTTATTCGCTCTTTCACGCTCTTCCAAGCTCTTCCGCGCTCTTTCACGTTCTCCCAACCTCTTTCACACTATTCCATGCTCTTTCACGCTCTTCCTCGCCCTTTCAAGCTCTTCCACGCTCTTTCACGCTCTCCTACGCTCTTTCACGCCCTTTAAGCTCGTCCAAGCTCGTCCACAGTCTTCAGAACTCTTCCCCTCTCATCCAATCCCTTTCACGCTCTCCCATGCTCTTTCACGCTCTTCCATGCTCTTCCACGCTCTTTCATATTCTCCCACGCGCTTCCAAGCCCTTTCACGCCCTATTCGTTCTTCCACGTTGTTTCACGCTCTTCCTTACTCTTTCAAGCATTTCCACGCTCTTACGCGCTTTTCTACGCTCTTTCACGCTCTTCCACGCTCTTCCACGTTCTTCCATGCTTCCACGCTCTTCCGTGCCCTATTCGCTCTTTCACACTTTTCCAAGCTCTTCCATGCTCTTTCTTGCTCTCACACGCTCTTCCGAGCTCTTCGACGCCCTTTTCGCTCTTTCACGCACAAATGTGTTCTTCCACGCTCATTCACTATCACTCAAGCTCTTTTACAAAATTCCACGCTCTTCCAAGTTCTTCCACACTTTTTCACGCTCTCCCACGCTCTTCCACGCTCTTCCACGAGGTTGCATGCTCATTCAAGCACTTTCACGCTCTTTCATGCTCTTCACTTTTCGACGCTCTTTCACGCTCTCCCATGCCCTTCCAAGCATTTCCGCGCTCTTCCACGCTCTTTAACGCTCCTCCATGCCATTCCACGCTTTTCCACGCTTCCTTGTTTATGTTCATTAAGATTTGAACATAGAATTTGGGAATTGTGCGGATGCAATTGCATTTTGCCACTAAAATTTCTGCCAGAAAAGACAACCGTACAGTGATAAGGTAAGTTGTTTCAGCCTTGAATCGGATTGCTTTCAATAGTACCTTGGAAAAAATAGTTTGTTTCAAAGTATGCGTCAAGTAATCTTTTCAATATCACAATCAGATCAAATATTCATTGCAAATTTGTTTTCATGAATTTGTGGGCCAACAAAAAAATTAGTTTTGTTTGTTTTAAAATATGCAAGCTTTTTTTTCAAGAAATGCACACGTAGCTTTTTTTGAAAAAAAACCAGAGCGGCATTCAACCCCGAACATTAAGATGTTCGATTTTCGTCCTCAAACCAAGCAGAGCAAAGTATGTCAAAATTGTCGAATGGTATGCTTTATGAGCTTGATTTTTTATCTGTTTACTGTTTTCAGACTTAGCTTTACAAAATATGATTACAGGTATAATATCTTTCTACTCCCTTGAGAAAAAAACAAAGTTGACCGGGAATAAACAAAATACCTCAAGCAAAAATAGATGGAAAAATATAGTTGATAGCTTCTTTTCTTTTCATTCGTTGTTAATAAGCGTTTTTGTACAAATTCGAATTATGAGAGCATAAAATTTTTTGCTGTGCCTTCCAGAAGAATCAAGCTATGATCCATGAAACAGTTGGAAAATTTGAAGCGTTTATACTTGTCTTTCCAGCTAATTTTTTCTGTTATTGCGCTGGCGAGAAAACCTTTTGCCAAGTTCAAATTTATTACATGAGGCACTGATTTTTATCCTTTTTAAAGGTAGATTAGGTAAACGTTTACGATCAATCATTTCCTAACTTGATGCAGCTCTTGCCAACATTTTTTTAAAAATCAAGTGCTATCGTCAAAACTTTTTAGTAGATACGGATTTTCAAGTTTTTTTTGGAAAACTTTTTGGAAAAATATTTTCACTTTAAAAAGATTTTTTTTCTGAATTGTAAGGAGATCCTTAGAAGCTATCCCGTGTCTATACAAGACCTGAAAATCTTTATTTCTTACTCAAGTTGATTCTAAGATATGGTATTTGTTAAGATTTTTGATAAGGTTCTTTAATAAATTTTTCGATAAAATTCTTTGATAAATTTTTCAGATCTCAAAATCTAAAATAGAAGTTGTTCGATCTAAGAAATTTTAGAAACAAAACGTTAGATCTGAGATAAGATCTGAAAAATTGTTTATCCAATTCCATTATATGCATTTTGAGCGAACAATTGAGGTTTTGTTTTTCTTTGCTATAATTGCAATACAAAATATGTGTAAATTAGTAAGTTGTGAAAAAAACTACCCAAAATGTTACAAAGATGTTTTTTTTTTCAAGTTAAATTTCATGTTTACCTGTTTTAAGTTTTCAAAAAATATATTTAAAGACCTATCAAACTTTGGATTTTCATGCGCTACCTATAAATTTACGATATCTATCTCATGTTTTGGGAGACACATATCAGCAGTCTCCTACAGCAGTACCTTTTGTTAACTACCTGCTATTAGTTAGGAGAAACTATAAAGTATAGAACTGCGTAAAATAGGAAAAATTCTCAAATTAGAAATAAGCATTAAAAACAAAAAATTTCAGATCTGACATTTAAATCTGAAACTGATTTTCTCAGATTTGAACTAACAATGAAAAACAAAAAATTCAGATCTGAAATAACCTAACCCATTTTTAAAGTATTCAAGCGTTATTTTAACATTGCACAACCCATTGCAGCCCTGAATATAAGATCTGAAAAATGTATTGCAGATCTGTTTTATAACATTTACTAGGTACGGGATCAAAGCCCTTAGGTAAACAGAGCACTTCAATTTGTTTCATTGTATTGCTTTGGTGATTTCAATTAACGCATCCAATGAAAATTTTTACGTCAATAAGGAAGGCTTGAGAAACAGACCTAAAATAAAACCGACGTCTACCGAATTGCATAAAAAATTAGTGTTATTTGGGACCCTCCATTCCCACTTGGTTTTTGAAAGTACCCTTGTACCAGAGAGGGAAAAAATTTGATCATGTTTTTAATCAGATCAAACTTGAAAAAAAATTAGCCGCTCAATTTGTTTGTTAACTTCTGGATTAATAGATGATATTATCACTACGCATTATTTATGCGTAGCAAAGTATCCAGCAGTAATATTTACTCCAAATTGAATACAAACAAACTGTAATTGGTCGAGGGGCTAGGTCTTTTACCAGGCCGTCCATATACCAGAATGATCTTTTACCAGACCACAATGCAATACTTCATTTAGGATAAGTTCAAATTACTGGACATTTTTAAAACGAAGAGGTTAAATCAAACAAAATTTCGCTGATAGACTGTGAAATAAAGTTCCTTAACCAGCAGACTAAACGGTGTCATTTCAACTTTTAATCAATTGTGCTAATCGAGTCTGGTAAAAGGTCCATGTTTTACTTTTTCTTTAAGATCGGTCTTATAAAATGTCGGTCGCCAATGGTCATATTGATGCAACTCAAATAAAGTTCCTTAACCAGCAGACTAAACGGTGTCGTTTCAACTTTTAATCAATTGTGCTAATCGAGTCTGGTAAAAGGTCCATGTTTTACTTTTTCTTTAAGATCGGTCTTATAAAATGTCGGTCGCCAATGGTCATATTGATGCAACTCAAACTGATATTCGTAAACCAATTTTATCGTAAGCCAAATTTACATCCACTTAGGGGTAGTCGGAACATTCAAGGCGTTACCCTGATATAAGAGCAGTCTTGTTTTCAAAGTGAACTGGAATAGATATTCAAGACTGCAAACTGATATAGGCAATTAATTTTGTATGCAGAAAATCATATGAAAGATAAAAAATAAAACTATACAAGACTGCTCGTATCAGGGCGAAGCCCTGAATGTTCCGACTGCCTTTTAAGTTTTATGGAGCATTAATAACATCAAAAAATTAAATGTACTAAAATAAAATGAAATTTTTTTTCTTCTAAAATTTGAAATTTTTTATGAAAATCATCCCCCCACACGCCATATAAATACAATAAGATAAATTTAGCTCCTTGTAACAAATCAATTACGGCAAATAAGCTTCTTTCAACCATTTGGAACGATTTTAAGACGGATTAAATCTCCGCTTACGCGTTAATAGAGCGAAATATATCGCTCGTTAATTGTCCCAAATTGGCCAAAATGGCAATCTTTATACACCCATAACTTTACGAAAAATGATCACAGGTGAAATATCTTTTCAAATTGGAGCTCAAGACAACAATAGCTTTCGAATGTTATTAAAAAATTTCGTCAAAAATGGCTAGTTAAAAGTTCGAAATTTGTCTGAAGAAAAAAAATCCACCCCGAGCACAAATATTCCGTTACTTTCGTATCGAAAGTCGGAACAAAAATTGTTCTGCGTGTTTCTGCGAGCGAAAGTCTTACAAAACATTTTAGGTTGTCTATGAAAAGACTTTGTGGTAGTTTATCCTCTCAGCTTGTAGAAATTTAATATGATGAGAGACACTGTCGGATGAATCTAGGATTCTCTGGTACGGCTTGTGAGGGGATAAAGGTGGTTGTGCTTCTTTCAAAAAATGTTGAAACGACGTTTTTCGATATTTCATGTAGAACCACCAAATTTAATCTTCCAGATCTCTGATGCTCTTTTTAAGCTGGATAAAAAAAACAGGTCACAAGTGCGATTTTTGGGCTCGGTTTGAAAAACTTTGCCTTCCAAATCGCTTTTTTTTGGTGAGCGCTTCCTCAAATTTATTACATATTGGCACCGAAAGTGCTGCATGTAGAAAAATTTACCAGGTTCAACGTACATTGGCTTCAAAATCCTATACGGTGGCTCTCAGATAAGACATTGTATTCATACTTTGAATTTGAAGGAAGAAAAAAGAACCAGTTAATGGCTTTTCAACTTCAAATGCCATCAATTTTTCTTAGACAAATGACATCGTCGCTTCGACTATTTAATTGATCTCTTCCATAGAAGATTTAAATGTTTTCTGATCTCACTTTCTCATGAAATTTTTTAATCTATGACTAATTGCCGGAAATCAAACTCGCACAATATTTTAATACCGTTTTTTGAAAGGTCTGAGCTCGATTGTTAAAAATGTTTTGGAAACAACAAAAGAATCGCATTCGAATGATAAAAATAAACTTAATGAGTGAAGGCAAATGTTTTTGAAATTCAAAGAATGAACATCCGTTTTGGAATTTGAAATTATATTTGATGAGCTATTTGCGTTTTTTGAACTAAAAATATTATCGCACAGATTTTTCTTAAAAATAACGGAATTATGTCTTTGCCCCAACCATAAGTATGCTTATTACCAGTAGCGTACAGAAGAGGAGAGACCCGAGCGCATCCACGCCCCCTCAATTCTGATTGTCCAAATTTCTCCAAATCATCCCCATGTTCAATTAGCTTTATTTTATGACCTGATACTTTTCCCAGTATGGCAGCACTTAAATAAAATTAATTGGTTAAGATTAGAAGACACGGCCAACACGGTCTATAATAATCTCACTTACTACTGAGCTTAATGTGAAAAGACTTTTCTGTAACCTCTTCACATCATTCAATTTTTGGAAACAAAAATTGAAATGGCTAATAATTTCAAAACTCCAGGAGCTATTTGCAAAAGGTATCTGTAAACTCTGAGCTCTATTTAAACGAGGATCTATGAATTCGTTGAGGAGATCGGGGCGAAGCTTCAAAATATTTGTTGGAAAAGTTCAACAAAATTTTTAGGTCGAGCGAATTGATTCGAGTTGTCCCAAAACACTATAAAAGGGACCAAAACCGCCGTTTTGCGCACTATCGATTTGGAAAAGTATGAACAAAAGATTGCGGTTTTTTGGCACACGCTTCTCTCTAAAAAGAAGTAAACACTAACGCCAACTTTTTTTTAGAAAAAAATTAGGGTCGTTTTTTTTTCAAAAAAAGTCAAAAAAAAAATCAGCGGAAAAAAAAACAAATGTAATTTAACTAAACATGCTCAAATCAACGCCACTTTGGGAAGGAAGGTGTTATATTCAAAAAAATCTTTAAATGCTACGAGTTATCAAATATTACACGCAATAATGCATTATAAAAACATTGTGATTAAAAACAGCTTACCGAGTTTAATTTGGGTATCATCAACAATTACGAAGCCAAACTGTGCACTGGATGGGCGTTTCTATATGTCTGTAGGTCACTGGGATTCAGAGACAAGTCTTCAAACGTGTTCCAAAATGTAAATGGACTCTACTAACAAAAATGCCGTGGATTCCGCTCACAAGTATCTGTAATGTTAAACTTTGTCGGCTGATTATTTTGTCGCTGATTACGCAACCAGCAAATATAGCGACCTGCAATCAGTAAAAAGAGAAAAGAACGATAATATTGTAATTACAATTTTACTTTTAGCAAAATTATAATTAAATTTAAGCGCCAATTAGAAGTTTAAACGATTTATAATCCATTATAATGATAACATTTTTGGTGACATTTTAAAAATTATAATCAATTATAATTTTTCCGAAAATCTTTTTTAATATCTTAGAATTTATTATAACCTATTATAATAGATTATGATCCCTTTTTCTATCAAAATAATATTTCACAGGAAAAATCAATTATAATGGATAATATTTTAGCTATTCTGCATGAAAACACAATAAAAATCAGCAAGACGTAAGAACCAGTAAACCTATCTAGGGGCGGATCTAGGATTTTCGCGAGTGGAGTCTCCTAAGAACTATAAAGCTTGACAAGATTAGTTCCAAGCCTTCCAAGGCATTAAAAAGACACTGTTTTGGTCAAATTTTATGCGGCGCAGGCAAATTTTTGAAAAAAAAACGGGCCAAAAAAGGCGTTTTTTGGAAAAATTTGTTCAAAAAATTGTTTTTTTTTGGCGCCCCCCTGAGCAAAAAGTGGATATCTGAAAACAGTGGGCGACTTCAAAATAGTGGGGGTTCTCAAAATAGTGGGGGGAAAATGGGGAGACCTTTTGGGTTGGCAGGGGGTCAAATCCCTGAGGGGAGTGGGGTGTCCCCACCGACGCCCCCTTCCTAAATCCGCTGGTGGCTATAAGTACAAAATTACAGTTTCTTGTAGTTCGGTAACCAACTGAAAAGCTTACAAAACAAAACAAAACTAAAACGAAATCAGGCGATATCGTTTGTTGAAAAATAATGGATTATAATCCATTATAATGAATTATAGTTCGAAAAAATTTGAGAAAAAAAAACTTCCATAAAATAATCGATAATCGATTAAAATGATTTTTTTTAACATTTGAGTCCCTTTTTAATCAATTATAAACAGTTCTTTTTGAAATTTTTGGAGACTGGCAATAAAAATATTTTTTAATCTATAATTTTCTCTTTTTGCTAAGTGCGGGGATTGCTCAAATATAGCAAAAAGATCAAAGAAAACAAGCAATGTTTCAGATTCTGCAACAAATAAGATTTCAGCCTGTTGCGTAATTTAATTAAAGTTCACCAAATACACAACTTGAGTTTGTATAAATTTTTAAAAAGATTTTCTCCTCAAATGCTCGAAACAATTTATTTACACTAAAAAATAACTCTGATCCATTTAAAATGACCTAAAATGCAGAAAATCTTATGTTTTTTACTCGATTTCATGTTTTTCTGTTCTCATTTTTTTCGCGTGTTCAAAATCGACCAGCTTTGCCTAAAAAGCACACAAGAACTCACTCTTATCTCGATACTTACTCTGCTCAGCAACAAAAAAATATCTTTGATGTAATTCCGTCACAATATAAAAAAAATTTGCCTCTGACTTTGTGACTGAAAAGTATGATAAAAATTTATTGTAGCAGTGTTGAAATTTTAAGTGTGAAAAAAAATAAATTCTTACATTTGCCATCAACGAAAACATATCACAAGCTTTTAAAAGCTTGTAAATGATTTGAACGTCATTTCTTGACAAAAATCAGAAACATTCTTGATTCTGGATTTGTAGTCCTAAAAGTAAATTGAGACCATACATAGTTTGACCTGTAATTGCTTAAAACTTTTCATTTTTTTCGGATTCATTTATTTTTATTCTATTAGGGTAAGGGTAAATCATAAGTTTTTGAAGCCAGTCAACCGATATGCTCAATACCAGGTGCAGATCTAGGAGTTTTCCGCGCAAGGGGCGAACGAAAAATCAAAATTTCTGTCGAGATTGACAAAAAAATAATTTACATAAAAATCTGCGCCATCAGAAACGCTGTTTGAACAAAACTCAAGGCAAAATTTTCAAAAACAAAACAATATAAATTCATTTACGACAGTTTTTGGAGAAATACCGGACCCCCACTCCACAAGTGAAAAAGTGCAGCAGAAGATATTAATGGCAAACTGAGGAGCAGCGGTGGAGTGGGTCAGTCGAAATCGAAAACTCAGTGGCTCGAGGCGCACCATGGCCCACCATCAGATAAATCTTAATAATCTCAAATGAAAAACCAAAAAAAAAATACACGAATGTCCTAAATCAGGCAAATACAGAATGCTCTATAAAGAGTTGAATAGCTCGTAAATCATTCCTCTACCTCATAGAAAATTTTCTTAGTTTGGCACCGGATTTAAGTCTTCCACCTCACGCAATATCGAGTACAAACTGATTTTGCATTTTGACACATTTCAAACTGGAATGATTTCTGGGCCGGATTAAATCACCACTTACACTAACCGCTTATAGAATATTGAAAACTTGGCGCACCTTGGTTTTCCCAAACTGACCAAGTCAATTTCTAAATAAAATATATATATATATATTTTCGATTTATGATCACAGCATCGGCATCTTCTATCAAACTTTTGTGTTTTTGTATGAACAACATGAGGTCTTTGAAAGCTATTTTAATAAGTCATTTTTGGCGTTTTTTGTTTCAGTTGAAGGTTGAAATCACGTATGAGAAGCGCAACTCGGCCAATCAGACTGAGATGGCGCCCATACCCAATGTAACACTGGCTAGTGAGGACATACACGCCACTCATGAAGAAAGAGCTCCCATACTCTCAGGCCCATCATCCAGACGAAGCTCACAGGTGCCAGAACAGTAATGACTAAACCAATAGCTTAAGCATATGCGTTGTACCATTTTATTGCACCTAGAAATAATTCTCGCCACCTTTTGCAATACGCAAGAGACAATATAGTAGAACAGGACAGAACGAAGTCGAAATACTAGGAAGGCTTTTCAAGACTTAAAATTTGCTCAAAATACTTCAATTAAAAACTTAGAGGCGGAGGGGGGGGGGGGGGGTTGGTGAGCTAATTCAGAAGTATTAAACTGATTGATTTTCATGCCCTGTATCGAGCTTAATCTAGAGCTTACATAAGATATGTAATATTTCCAGCAGGTGGCGCGAACCCTTGCTGAAGACCTGGTAGCCGAAAGCGACGGTTTGGAGCACAGGGCCGAAGGCTCTAGCAAACGGGTCAGTCTGGTCACTGAAACAGCTGCGGTGATTCAAAATCCAGAGCCCATTCAAGAGATGAAAGAAGTAAGGGGAATGGAGTCCACTTTGAGACTGCATCGAGAGAATAAGTCGGCCTCCAGTTTGACTACAATGGATGGGGGAATCATCGTTGAGGAGGAAGAAGAGAAAACAGGGAGCACCTGTAAACCAGATTCGCTGTCGGCTGGCAACTCAAAAGGGCTGGATTGGGGCAAATGCACTAAATTCGGACCTATTCAAGCTGCTAGGAACTTGATCAACAGGTAAGTTATTTATGAATTTATCAACTGTACTAAACAGGAAATGCGATAACTTTGAAAAAAAGTTGTAAATTACAAGAGTAACCTCTCGAAAAAATTCATTATAATTGATTATAACCGGTTATAAGGAATTATATTGGCATAAAAATGACAGACATATAATGCATTTTTAATGGATTATAATCGATTATAATCGTTTATAATGGATTATATTGATATAAAAAATAATGGATTATAATCCATTTTTGATGGATTATAATCGATTATTTTTGTAATTTTATAGATGATGACTATAAAACGACAAAATATCGATTATTATCCATGGAACTCCAGTGCGGGGTTTCATTCGAAGATAGTTGTGAATGGAAAAATGAGTTCTGATTTTACCTCATTGATGATAATGAGAGAATATCTTATGTTCAGGTTCAGTAATCTCAACTATGAGAAGAAGTTGACCGTTCTGTTCATATGTGTGGGGGTGGCGTTCACCCTCCTCACCATTCCCGACGTCATCCTGCAGACGATGGACACACTGCACTCGGAAACAGACTCCTGGAGGGCAACATTCAACACCCTGCAACCTATTCTGCAGACAGTGTTCTGCTGCAACTTCACTATCAACCCATTTATATACTACACTATGAATAGCTACTTCAGAACTAGGGTGATGAACCTGATCAACTTCAGGTGCTCCAATTGGAACAACAGCGACTGAACTATTTCCTGCTAATCAGAATTCTGAGATGAAAACCTGGAAAAAATGGAATGAAGTGTGAACGAAATCGAAAGAAAATGTCAAAAGACATCTCAAAAGTACCTGAAAAGTAAACTGAGTAAAACTTCAAAACTGTAAGTCAGAAGGTAGGACGTCTGAACGTCTGAAGAAAATTAATTAAAAAGTGCTCAAAATCTGTGGAAAAACGAACCATAAAAGTTTAGCACGACTTGAGTTTTACTTGGTCACCGTATTCTCTTTAAAACTATAATACCGTTTAACTGATTTCATCAGCCTGAAATTTTTAAAGGTTGAAACTGAATTTTTTTGAGGTTAAATTTCTGATAAGCTTCCCTATGTTGGTTATAATGGAGATTTTAAGTTAGACTTCATTTTCCCAAAACTTTTAGATTTTTAGACAAATTTGCCAAGTGCAATGAAAAAAGTCAATTTTTATTTAAACAAATATTTAGCAAAATATGATCCATCAAAACAAGATCGCGAAAGACGGTGAAATCAACGACTTGGTTTTGGTAAAATTTTTCGCAGTTAAAACTGTGGTTTTTGAAATTCTCTGAGGATATTTGAAAGGCTATATAGTCTGTCTAAGCATAGTCCGTTTTTTTTCTTTTCCCCATTTTCTAAACTAAACTATTTTGTTGAGCGAGGCTTTTTGTGCGACTCAAGGACAATTTGTTACTTCTAGAACTTAAACATCAATCACTATATTGCAGCTGTAATAGACCTGAAGTTAGAGGTCAAGTGAGATACCTCGTCCTCGCACACTATCACTTCCATGGCAGGGGACAGATTACACTATCTGACGATCTATAAGTGACCACCTGACCGCTATGCTAAGTGCCTCTATGCTAGTAGGCAAATATTTTTTTCAGTCATTTAGTTTTTGGGTTGATTTTTAGATTAAATGAAAACCCGTCATCTTCATTTTGAGCGAAAAAATTGCAAAAAACAGTCAGGATAAATACTCAACCACGATCTTGGTATATGATTACTATCAGTTCTAATGAAACATTTCGTGACAAAAAATTAAACAAAAATGCTTGTATCACTGCGCAGTCTTAAAAGTTCTAACTGCTTTTTAAACTCTACGGAGTAGTGTTTGCTTGAAAAACTGAAAAAAAATTTCAAAACAATTGAAAAATTTCAGTTTGAGATTTTAAAAAATTATCCCCCACAAGCTATGTTAAGTACCAAGTATCATATTTCGCATTTAACAAAGTATAAAATAGGAACGATTTTTGAGGCGCCGATAAAATCTTCGCTGACGAGTTAATAGCACGGAATAAATCGCACGTTATTTGCCCCAAAGTAGGCAAATTGGCGATCTGTAAGCCACCACAATTTAACAAAAATGATCACAGATAAAAACTGTTTTATTCACTGACTTACGCTCATGACAACAATATCTTTCAATTTGCGCAGAAAGTTTTCTTCGAACAATGTCTAGTGAAAAAAATACCCCGATCACGAATATTTCGTCTTTGAAAGTCAGAACAATTATTGCGTCATTATGTTCGAAAGTCGGGAAAGAAACGCAAATAAAAATTGTAGCTTTTGATTTCCCGCAAACATGTTATGACGTTTTCTGATTGTGAAAATGATTGATTAAACAAAATGCCGGGCCTAAAAACACATACAAGATAATGAAATTTGTTTTCCGCAAAACTGCATTTTGTATGCCCAGCGCCGTTATCCCAGTTAAAAAATTGCTGTACTTTTTTCTACATGTTTTTGCGTGTTTTAAAATACGGTGTTTTTATCAGACTTTCTTCAGAATAGAAAAACCGTTTTAAGAAAAAAATGAAAAAATAGCAGCATAAGATTCAATTTGAATGAAAAACGAGTTAACTTACACTCAGGGTCTTTTTCTAATAGAACTGCTTGTAACAAGCACAGTAAAAAATTTTACGTACCAAATTGAAAATTTTGATGTCTTCAATTGAAAAATTAAAAAAAAATGAATGTAATAAATATTTCACATGAAAGTTTAAAATTCTAATTTTGGCAGTTTGATCGACTACAATTTGGGTACTCTGCATACCTTCAAATACAATGCTCGGGGCGTAATTATGAAAAATCCACGCTTAAAGTATTTCAAAGTAGAATTTGGGAGAGCTAATTAATCCCAATGATTGTTCCGACTTCCGAAGAAAACGGATTAGTTATGCTTGCGTCAATTTTTTTATTCAGTCAATTTTCAATTTTTTATCTAATATCTAAGCAATCTTGATCAAAATTTTTTTATCATCTGAAAAATATTGTCATCTGGAGCTCAAACACAAAAAAAATTACCTGTGATCTTTTCTTGTAGAGTTATGGGGGTTTGAAAATTGCTAATTTGGCCAAATTGCAATATAATTAGCGCGCAAAATATATTATGTTCTTAAACTGTAAGTAATCGGCAGATTAATGCGTTCCGCCTTGAATTGAGGCAAATCATTTGGTCTTATTATTCGTTCAGACACTAAATATGAAGGGCACGAAAATTCAATGTATTTAATAAACGCAATATTTTCACAATGATAAAAAATGATGTATCAAGTCACGTTAAAACATTCAAAAAATATCTGGATTCTTACGCTTTCAATCATTGAACCACTTACAACAAAAGCCCGCTTTAGATGTTAAAAGTTTTTTTTATAGAACAGTGAGTTAATTTGTGGAAAGAGACCATGCGAGATGACAAAAAACGACGTGCACGTGACTTAAGTCTTGCTTATCAATAAACTAACCCTAAAAAAGAATTATTTAATTTATTATTTGATTCTTAATGAATAAATTATTCATAAAATAAACAAAGCTCAAAGTATGAAGTTTTCCATATGGTATTTTCGTGAAAGTATGTGTATAGTCCAATAGACCGATGTTCACTTTTTATTTCTAATTTTTTTCTCTAGATTTATTTTCGCTCAAACACAAATCAGTGAAAAAATGGTGCACTAAATATAATATTTTGATTCTGTAGTTTAGGTATAATTGTGGAAGTTCTGTCATGTCAATGTGAACAGTGTTTTTACGGTATTTTACATTGTATCATAATTATCGCTTAAACGTGCATTGACTATCTTGATAGCGAAGTTGCTATTTATCGGATCTTTTTAACTATTGCAAAAAATGGTGCTTCGTTACAAGGTACAAAATTCGCATTTGCTTAATCGTTGAACTGTTTCTTTATAGGGGTGGCAATTCGTTGGTAAAAACCAAAGGTGGGGAACTAAACAAATAGTTCAAGAGATCCCAAATATCAAAGTAAAAGTAATTCTGTATAGTAGTTGAAAATACTAAATTGATGTTTTATGTGATAGCTTTTTGAATCAGAATAAAGAATTTTTATAATTTGTATTATCGAAATTTGGCTGGCGAACAAGTCATAGCTGGAAGAACGGTTAGATCGGGTTATATGAAGTTCCTCCATATTAAACTTCCTCCTTGTTAAGCTCATCGCTATTTACTTAGCTCAGCGCTGCGCCTAAAAAACTCAGGTGCCTAATTATCAACCCGGATAATAAGACCCGGATAATAAATTTCAAAAATATTTTTCATGCCACAATTCGAACCTTCTTCAATAATTCCCCAAACCCCTCCCCCTCCCCCCAATAACACGGCACCTGAGATCAGTTGAATCTGAGTGACAGAAGATCATAACTACATTCACCAAGTTGAATCTGAAACCCTTAAACTCTGCAGGGGCGTTAGCTTGGTCCTTAGAAGCTGCTAATCCTTTTGCACTATTGCGGCCAGCCAAGACTGTTCACAATTTTTTGCCGACACATTTCACAAGATCTTCTCTAATGAAATAGTGATATCGTTGCTATTCTCAAAATATGATGCTCTAGAGGAGTTAATACCATAAGAGGAGTTTGGACACTTGGAAAACATAGAGGCAAAAAAATGGTACGTTTATTCAAATAATTGAACGCTGCGTCTCAAAGAGCAGAACAGTGCTTTAAAACTATTGATACCAGAATCGCATTTTTCCTAACTTCCTCAATCAGCCCGCTCTACCTTCGAAACAAATTAGTTCAAAAATTTGTTATCAATTTTTTCTAATATATTTGATGAACTATTTCTGTGGGCTTTCATTTGAGTTAATTAATTCCATGAGCTATTTCCCAGGGACGAAGAAAAAATCGACTCGATTTGCGTTATTACCATCTAGCATGCTCAATTAATTATTCAGAAGGAATAGTATTCTAAAAAGATATGATGATAACGATAGTATGTAGCAATAGACCAAATTTTGGCAAAAGAATGAGATGATTTGGAGTGCATCAGTTTTGAAAAGCTATCGCAAGTTTCATAAATGGCTTCCAATTTCGAACCAGTTTGTTCTAACGTTCCTGAAGAAAAAGTGTTGTATCTTGCAGTGGCCTAATTTGAAATGGTAATTTACGTTAGCAAGGGTGAATAGGGACTTTATTCCCAATTTTCCCTCATTGTCTCATTCGTGAATAAATTATCTCTTATCCACGGACAATCGCTTAATGATCATAATCCCTTCATAGATAAAGGGTAATTAGCCGAGGTACAATCCTGGAAATGTTCCCTAAAATATTGCATGCATGCCTGTCATATTAAAACAGCTATAAGTTACCGGTTTCTCTTGTTCACTTATCATATTGGGGCAAGTTTTAGGTTTGAATCACAAATGAATGGGCAAAAAAATTGCAATTTTTTAATGTGCTTTTAGTTTTGTTCGACCGGTGGTCCGCATTTGACCTTGAACTGCCTCCAATTAAAAGAAACATTCGATATTGTCCTCAAGACACTAGGAAACAGAAACAATAAAAAAGCGTATAAATATAATGGTCAAGTGGGGGAGCTGAACAGCACCATGCGGTAACTCAATATGAGACTATTAACTTAGAAACTGAGCAATATATATACTGCCTGAGGCACCACAAGGTACAAATTAATCAGGCATGACTACCAAGACTACAATGGCAATAGGTAAGAACAGAGAGCGTGTTCACTGTTAATAAAAGAGCGTGTTCTACTTTTTGTGGAGAAGAAAAGATATTTATAAATATAATAAAGCAAAATCTCAAACCCCACGGACAGAAAAGCATGTCTTCACGTTTAGTGTCAGTCAAGGAAAAAGCACGATAATTTGCAATCATGTACCCAGGTTGACCTCCATGCAAATATATGCCTATCATACAGTTTTTATGGGAAAAAACTTTCACAATTTACATGCATTTTCGAAAAATTAAAAAACTTTGATATGGTTTCTGCAGCTATTCGAATTCATCAAAATCTTCTGGAACTTGAAAAAATTATAATTTTTATACTTTACCTAAAATATTTTCCAGGAATCCAGTAAATTAGAATTTAGGTACTTCAAAATTAATTGATCTCTTTTTTCAATGACAGCACTTAATTTCCAGATAAACCATCTTTTAGACAGAAAAACATGCTTATCATACTATTTCTTTATAAAAAATTTTACTGTTCAAACTTTTTTCAAAACAAAATTCAAAAACTCAGATGACGAAAACTTATATTGGACAAAAAAACAACCTTGCTCGTATCAGGGCGAGACCCTGAATGTTCCGAGTGCCTTTTACGGTCTATGGAGCAGTAATAACATGAAAAAATTAAATGTAACAAAAAAAAATGATTTTTTTTTTATTTTGGGATTTTTTTGTGTGAAAACCATCCCCCCACACGCCATATAAAATACAAAATGGTAAATTTCGCTCATAGTAGCAGATATGGCAAAAAAACTTCCTTCAACCAATATAGAACAATTTCTACGACGGACTAAATCTCCGCTTACGCGTTAATAGTGCGAAAGATATTAAGCGTTATTTGTCCCAAATTGTCTTAAATGGTAATCTTTAAATCCCAATAACTTAACGAAAAATGATCACAAATTTTCGAATTTAAGCTCAAAACAACAATAAATTTTGAATGATGTTTTTAAAAAAATTGGTCAAAAATGGCTAGTTAAAATGTCTAAATTTGTCTGAAAAACCACCCCACGCAGAAATATTCTCTGTAATAACATGAAAAACTTAAAGGTCGAAAAAAATAAAACTAAGCTTTTTTTTTTAAAATGAGGTGTTTGTAAAATCATCCCCCCACACGCCATTTTAAGTTTAAAATGATAAATTTTGCTCCTAATAACAAATCAATTATGGCATATAAGCTTCCGGCTCTTTTCCAGTTTCCCACCCCCTCGTAAAATTTCAAAATAAAAAAGTTCAAAAATTGTTCACACAGCATTGTACATGCTAAAATTGCTGTACAAATTTGTTCACTTGTTCACGCTGACACGTTTTAACGCAGTTTATAACATGAAGAGTCATTTTAAATAGACTTTCATACATTGAATTTCAGAAAGTTACAAAGGGGGGGGGGACTGGAAAAGAGCCAAGCTTCCTTGAACCAATTCGGAAACGACTTCCATTGAGGATTAAATCTCCGCTTACGCATTAATAGCCCGAAATATATTGCGCGTTAATTGTCCTAAGTCGGCCAAAATGGCAATTACTAAACCCCCATAACTTTACAAAAAAGGATCACATTTGAAATATCTTTTCAAATTTAAGCTCAAGACAACAATAGTTTTCGATTGATATAAAAAAATTTTGTCAAAAACGACTAGTTGAAAAATCAAAGTTGTCTGAAGAAAAAAAAATCACCCCGCGCACAAATATATTCCGTACTTTCGTTAGGAAAGTCGGAACAATAATGAGACAGTTGCTTCGCAGGGTGCTTAGAAAATTCCAACCGCAGTTTGTTTGCTGAGAATATTTGGAAATTTCAAGAAAATTTTTCAAACCGAGTTTTTTGTTCGACTTTTCCAAAACGTTTTTTGTTTTTTTTTCTCGTCAGCAACCTAAATCTTAACTTTGTATGTTTTTACTTTTCCGTGAAATTTAACCCCTAATATTTTGGTTACATTTACAATTAGTATTAAAAATTTTCGGCTGTCTCAAATCTGAAGCGAACAAGACTGCTCGTATGAGGGCAAAGCCCTCAATGTTCCGGCTGCCTTTCAAGGTCTGTGGAGCAGGATTAACATAAAAAAGTTGAGCGTAAAAAATAAAACGAAAAGAAAAAAAGATAAAATTTTGAGATTTTTTGTGAAAGTCACCCGCCACACGACAAATGAACTACAATGAGATAGTTTTCGCTCCTAGTAACCAATCAAACTTGACAAACAGCAAGCTTCCTATGGCAAGTTTATGGCGAGCTTCCTTTAATTAATTTGGAACAATTTCTAAGAGGGATTAAATATCTGCTTACGCGTTAATAGCGCGAGAAATTCTGAGCGTTAATTGTCCCAAATGGTCTTAAAAGCCGATCTTTAAACCCCAATAACTTAACAAAAAAGGATCACAGGTGAAATATTTTTTCGAATTTAAGCTCAAAATAATAAATTTTGACTAATATTTTTTAAGAAAATTGTCAAAAATGGCTAGTTAAAATGTCTAAATTTGTCTGAAAAACCACCCCGAGCACAAATATTCTCGAATATCTCCTCATTTTCTTTAGTTTTCTCCATTGTTTAACGATGACACTCCTAATGGGTAAAATATTGCTCCATACACCTCACTCTCACCATGTGGTGGTAGTGAGTAGACCACCTAAGATAGAGGACGTTATACCTTATTATTATTAATGTTAGAGATCAATTGAATAACACTAATTAAAGACCTGTCAATCACGTTGATTGTTCTAACAACTTGATGGTGCTAAAAACTGAGACTCACTCTTCGTTAACTATTGAGAGATTATAGTTATCTTCTATTCTTTGATCCATATTTACTTATTAAACTTTACTTTTAATTCAACTAAATTATTAGTCTAGTTTTCAGATAAGATTTAGGGATTATCACATGGCGCAGCCAGCAGGTTCTTCTTCTGAAGATAGGACGGAACTGTTAGGTGTCCCTTCATTTTGGGGTAAACCGTCAGCCGAACCTCCCTATCCTTGGGAGGTGTGGATAGGCCAATTTTTCTTCGCCGTATCACTCAAAGAAAATTGTGACCCGAATATCCTACTGACAGAACCGGCAGAAGTACACGACGACCCCCCACCAAGATCTGAACAGATTCCAAATTCAGAAACGGCAGAAGAAGCGGAAAGCAGAACCGCAAGAAATAAAGCGGCAATCAGGAAAACAAACGAAGCGAACGAAGAACGAAGAAAGAAGGGACCCAAAATAAGTCCAAATGTATACTATCACGAAGCAGATGCAAGCATTAACTCGAGGTTATTCTTCGCATTGGGCAATGTTATTCTTCGACGGGGAAAACTAAGTGTCTAAGAACAACGCTAAAAACAAGAGGCTCACTATTTAGCGCCACCATTGACACTGGAAGCCCAGCATCATTTGTAAACAAACGTACAGCAGAAACTGTGTTACAGAAAGACCCCAACGCAAAGATCATATCACTAAATAAGAAGCCGTTATCCACAACGTACGTAGATTACAACCATAAACCGATAAAACTATTCGGAATACTAGAAATCGACATTTACTCAAATGGATGGAAACTACAAGGAGCAAAATTTTTAATTTCCGAGAATAGAACCAGATGTTTATTAGGCTTAGACATCCAACCAGACCTGGGAATAGTAACAACTCAACTCAAACCACCCAAAAATTCAATAAATGCAATTTCAGAAGAGCAAGAAAATGAATCAGCCGAATCGACCTTTTGGAGGAACAAATTCACTAAGAAATACAATGCTGTATTCCATAGACTGGGGCGCTCAAAGAACCACAAGGTATTCACGTCATTCAAATCACCATTGATCCCAATTCAGTAAAAGGGCAGAAGAGTGCCAATTCATATTCAAACCAAAGTGGGAGCGGAAATTAAGAAACTCATAAAAGAAGGCCACTTAAAAAACTTGATAAATGCACAAGTGATCATTTCGTAGCTCCAGTAGTCATAACGGGCGGCACAAGGCACAGTGAAATTAGCAATGGACGCAAAACCAATGAACTCACAGATCTACAAAAATAAATTTCAGATGCCAAATCTATTAGAACTACTCGACTCAGCAGCCCAAATAATTACAGCCAAGACAGAGGGCACGGTCTGGTTTACGTCTTTTGATCTAAAGTACGCATTCAGCCAACTCCCGTTAGACGAATCAGTGAGCAAACACTGTAACTTCAGCATCGTATGCGGGTAATTCACCTGAACGTACAGATTCAAAACCGGATTTTATGGACTAACAGACATGCCAAAGGAATTCCAGAAGGCAATGGACAACACAATCCACGGAATTCAAGGAGTCTTCTGTTTCTTAGATGACATACTAAAAGTATCAAAAGGTTCAGTCACGGAACACAATGAAACAGTTGACAAAGTTCTGTCAAGGTTAGACAAAGAAGGGTTTGCGCTAAAACTCAGCAAATGTGAATTTTTCAAAAACCAAATTAATCTGGCTGGGATTCGAGATAGATGAGACAGGAGTGAGACCAAAACACTCGAAGATAGAAGCAGTAATGGCATTACATCCGCCAAAATCTCCGAAACAACTCAGATCATTCATGGGCATATTAAATCACATGTCCAGATTCATACCCAACCTCCAAAAACACACCGAACCATTACGCCCATCATTGAAGGCGGATAAAAAAAAATTCATTTGGAGTGAAGAAGCAAACAAACTGTCAAAAAACCCTTGAAATAATCGCCAACATAACAAAAATGCACCATTACGATGCCACCAAACAATGCAGGATTAAATGTGACGCCAGTCACAAAGGATTGGGGGCTGCATTAGAGCAAGAATTGGAACCGGACAAATGGGTATCAGTCGCATTCACTTCAATATTTTTGAATGCAGCTGAACAAAAGTACAGCACTAACGAGCTCGAACTACTCGCGGTGGTATGGTCATGTGAATTCTTTAGAAATTATTTATTGTGAAACCAATTCCAAATATTAACCGATCAAAAAGCCATAGTCACAGCATTAACAGAAAATTGGGGCAACAAAACACACCAATCCAGACTGACCAGATGGGAAGACAGAATGCTACCATTCGAATTTACAATTTCTCACATCGCAGGAGCTAAAATAGGAATGGCAGATTACTTATCAAGAAGTCCTAAATTTGAGGCACCACCTACATCAAAATACGACGAACAGTTTGTAGTTAAAGCCACCGAAAACTTCGATGAGGCATGTAGGGTGATTAACACTCTAGCACTAACCAAAGAAATTGGACAAATCCAATTAGTCAAGGCCCATCTAGAGGAAAACAGGATAAATTCAAAGAGATTTACACTAATTGGGAAGGAGAACGGAGGAAAACACCCAATTTCCGAAGCACCACAAGGGGGCGTCGATATCTCGTACAAAGGGTTTATCCAATCAGATCTTCGATGCAGAACCGCAAAAAGCAATAAAACATCCGATACGGAAGGAACAAGTATCAACCAATCAGGATCAGATATGCAAATGTTCACACATCCGCAAGAGGGCGCATCGTCATGCGGAACTGACACTAACCAATCAGATCAATGTATGCAAATTCACATCCCTCAAGTACAGATCGGAAATTTATGCGGCAAAAACAACAACCAATCAAAACAAGATATGCTAATGCACAACTTACCACGAGAGGGCGGAAAGTCATGCGGAGAAAATTTTAACCAATCAGGTTCGTCAAATTTTAATTTATTCACAACTTCGCCATATCTAACCAGCTCACCACGAGAGGGCGTCGTAACAAAATCCAACCAATCAGAGGCAATGGAGTTATATTAAGCCAAAAATATACAAAAATCATTGTCTCCGACCTTAAACTTAAACTCCACCAGCTCAACTAAAATCATAATCAATTCAACAAAACAAAATTTTCAGAGGAAAATGATTAAATTCATTCTGCCATCCATAAAACAGATGGAAAACCCGATTGAGGAAAGAAACGGAGCAGAAACAAGACAGACAGTGGAGATGATAACCGAGAGCAGGAAAAGGAAAAGGATCAATATCGCAAACAAAAACAAGATGAACTACGCTCGAATGCTGGCAAACTTCGGAACGAATAGAATGAAAAGGACAGTGAGGGTCAACATGATAGCAGATAAAGTTGGAAAGAAGAAAGAACAAGAAGCCCCAGTGAACACACACAGAAAGCTTTCACCACAGGCCTCCATAACATACTTGATGCGGATCTATTGGGGGAACTCACGATAGAAGACAGCCAGTTAGGCCAACTAAGGAAACACATCCTAGCGAAGGATAGAGAAGGATTCTTGAGATTGGGCAGCTACATGGCAAACCTTTGCGACGACGCCTCAGTAATCAACGACTGCATCATTATTGACAATAGAGTGGCAATCCCAACATGTCTGAAGAAAGCAGTAATGGCTCGATTGCACAGAACACACCAAGGGCAGGAGGCAATGGTGGACGCGGCACAATATCTGTGGTTGCCGAAAATGCATAGGGAGATCATTGATTTATGCCAATCCTGCAGATCATGTTCAGCGTATGGTAAGAACCTTAAAACGTCTAAAACATTCAAATCGGCAGAATTTTTACCAGAATTATCAGAGGTGAACGAGGAATTACAAATAGACCTTGCTGGCCCAATGTTCGATTCTAAGGGAAAGAAACTATTTATAATAGTCGCTATTGACCGGTTTTCAAAATACCCATCTGCCATGATCACCAGGAAGTCAGGGAGCGAAAAAATACTCAAACTCTTAAAAAACTACATACACCAACATAGCATACCAAAGAATTTAAGGACAGATCAGTATTCGGGATTCAAAAATGCGAAACTAGCAGAATTTTGTAAATCGAAGGGAATAAATCAAATCTTTTGTCCAGTAGGAGACCACCGGGGGGTGTGGATTAGTAGAAAGATGTATTCAAACCATAAAAAAACTAGGCACAATGCAATTCGACCCAAATTTTGAGGACATACAAACAGCAGTCAAGTCAATTTTGGAAGATATTCGAATATCACGTCACGACATCCTTAAGAAGTCACCTTTCGAACTTCATTTCGGACGGAAACCGAATACGGAATGGTCTAATTTCAGGGATGAATTAAAATGTTCGTTAAATCTAGATCAACAAAGACTGGAGAGATCCCTACTGAAGCCGGAAGAAATGCGAGAATCGGCGAACTCAAGGACTAGATTGAAGGTGGTGAAGAAAGGGATGGCAAGCAGAGACATGTTACCAAAACTGAAGAGCAATGAAGAAGAGCCAGAAAGTATCAGGGCATTGGAAAATCTGGCAAAGGTAGCATCGGACTGTAAATTGCACAGGAAACATCTTTCACACAAGGAGGGATCCGAGGCATTGAAAAAACTGACTGAAAGAAACCCATTATTAGCAGCAAGCCTCAGAAGTGACTTGAATCAAGGAATTCTAAGATTTAGAGGAGAACAGGAGGTGCCAGAGCACAGGACAAGAACAAGTAACCTAGAATTCGATCTTATTCACTATCCGGAGAAAGTAGTGGTATACCGGAAAATATTAGACAGGAAATCGGGACGTCCTTTATTCAAGCGGTTTATGGGAAAATTGTTAAAGTCACTAATAATACTTACATTGCCGAAAATGGGAAAATAATTAGGAAAAACCACATATCATTTAAACCGAAATTCAAGTCAGCATATTGTTCAGCTTTAGGTGAAAAGACACCAGCCGCAAGCACGCCGAGGAAACCATTGCATCAGTGCAGCTCAAGTGGATCAAACAGACCGGTTCATATCCTGCCGAGACCAGATGTTTCACCAGTTTCAACGTCAACAGAAAATTCAGACACAGAAAATATGACACTTGACAGGCCATTCGAGAGACTGGACAGACTACGAGCGAAGACGATGAAACTATATTCCACATTGACGAAGACAGCGAAAAAGAATCAGCCAACTTTAGCATCTAGATATGTAACATCGCCAAACGTACTTAAAGAAGTACCAAGTGGAGGAGTAATCGACCTAACCATGTCATCAAGCAGCTCTCCAGAACACGAGGTGCAAGTAGTACCACCAGTAGAAAATAAATTAGAGGCACAGTCGACAGAAGAATGTCCAATCTACATAATACCAATGGAAACAAAAGAAACGCAAATTGAGAATCAGATGGAAGAAAGCACAAACTGTCCAATTCCCTCAGTACCGACAACAGAGAAGGAGAAGACGCAAGGCAATATGGAGGGAACTCAGTGTACGACGGCAACAGAGAAGTCAAATACTTCACAGAACAAGGAAGGAAAAACGGACGGGGAGATGGGAACAACATCAGAAACAACGGGAAAAAAATCGGAGGAAAATAAATCAGCAGATAGAAGGAAACCAGAGAAAAAAGGGAGAAAAAAAACGGCGAAGGCGATAACGATTCACAAGTGTCGAACAAATCAAGGTCGTCGGGCAGAAGCAAGCGGCAGACACAATTCTTTGGAAGCCCACTAAAACATTCGGTCAAAAACGTAGAAGAGAAACAAGGGTTACAAACTATTCCAATTTCGCCAGGGGAAATTCCGTTATCATCAGAAGATACACCGTCACCATCACTGAGAAGGAAATTAAGGAGACCAACATTCTCGACTAGCAAGTTGGAACAAGTACAAGGAAAGAAAACTTAATGATTTAAAACTTTAAAACTCATTGAATGAAATTTGTTTATTGTGATCTTGTAAGAGAATTTCAAACGTTGTTGAAATTTTCTAGTGAGGGAAATGTGGTGGTAGTGAGTAGACCACCTAAGATAGAGGACGTTATACTTTATTATTATTAATGTTAGAGATCAATTGAATAACACTAATTAAAGACCTGTCAATCACGTTGATTGTTCTAACAACTTGATGGTGCTAAAAACTGAGACTCACTCTTCGTTAACTATTGAGAGATTATAGTTATCTTCTATTCTTTGATCCATATTTACTTATTAAACTTTACTATTAATTCAACTATATTATTAGTCTAGTTTTCAGATAAGATTTAGGGATTATCACACACCAAAAAAACCAGGAAATTGGAAAATGCTTGTAATACAATTCGAAAGCATTGAAAAAAATTCTGATTTTGGCTTATTTCATATAATTTCAGATCGATGGAACTATGAAACTGTATGGAATTTTATGTGAAGAAAAATTTTGCCAATCCGGCTAGTCACAAATAGAATTTTACATAATAGTTTTCAGATATGATTTAGCGATTATGATTTTTTCTTAACTTTAATAATTCAATTATCATTTATCAACTCCCCCAAAAACAATTTAATTAGAGAACTGAGTAATATGATCTGCATTTGAGCGTAATTGTGAAGCCAGATGTAAAAAAAATTCAATTACGAACAATTTTTGATTTTTTTTCCGCAAAACTGGCTCGTATTTGCCCTATTTTTCATCAAACAGAGCAGTAATTGGCTTTTGTGCTCTATCTAGCCTTTTTACTTTGAAGATGATGGGGTTGCTCACATGGTTAATTCAGGCAGGGAGCAAGTTGTGCACACGCGCCTTGACATCAAAAAGTGAAATCAACTATTAGTTATTTGCAACTGATAAGCCTCTCGTAAGTTTCACAAACTGTTTTCCAAATTCATGATTATTTTTTGCTGCTTGCTTTTTCTCCAAAGGCTTTGACTTTCTCGGCTGTTTTGGTCGACATCTTGCAAAAGTTTATTTTTTCGACCCCGCTTAAATGTTTTTTAACTTGTTGAGGCTTAGGCTGAGTCAGATAAACCCTGGTCGGCTCATTTATTGACCCTTTAAAATTTTGTATCAATTCCTGTTCCGTTCTGTCGGAACTTTTGGTCAACCTACATAAAAGTGGTCGAAAATGGACATCCGGTCAATCCATGCGGTTGACACATAAGCCGATCACCTAGTCCCGGTAACTCGAGTTATCTAATCCAAAAAACTGTTGCCCGCAGTATTGTTTCATGGGAAATAAACCATTTTGTTGGATCAAATTGCCAAAAACTTGGTTTTCATAAATCGATTTTCTTATAACTGGTTTTCATTACCCATGTAGCCGAGAGAATGGATTTTCAGGGGACTTTAATTGTAGAAATATCGGGGAACGTCTCTTTTAAATGCGCTTTCATTCTCTTTAACGGCCAGAGTGATTCTCTCTTCTATACCGTGTAAATGCGAGGAAACTAAGACACGATATTATCAACAATCCCGAAAAAGTTATACTGCTGGTCAGACTAAATCTACCAATCAAAGGATTACGAAACTTCCCCCTTTGTTTATGCTCTTTTAATTTCGGCTTTCCTCTTGCGTTTCCAGCTAGTTCAGCAAATCTCGGGCACAATAAGTAAATTCTCAGTCTCAAAAGAAGTAAAAGCTGCCCTTAATGCGCTAACTAGTTTTAAACTACTTCATAAGGAAGCCCGCGTTTCGCTCCGTTCAATCGCATCGTGAACTCGCTCATCATTTTTCACATGAAGCAACTCCAAACTCACCAACTCCAACAGCGCAACTCGCTCAAACAACTAATTCAACTCGGTACTAAACTCGATTTCAAGCGAAACTCGCTTACACAACTTATTCAACCCGGTACTAAACTCGGGTTCAAATGAGATAAGCTAATTAACTAACAATTGTGAGACGCCTCGCTTCAAGCAATAGAGTTCTCCACAAACCAACTGTTTTTCTCTTCTTGCTCAATCGTTCTCTCTCTAAGTAAGAACCAACTAACCGTGCGCTCTCTTAGCGTAATTGCTCTAACTCTCGAAGGCTCTCAGGTACCCTCCAGTTCCTTATCCTTAAACACGTTTAGTTTTACTTAAGTCACGCCATTCCCTATTAGTCCTGGCATCCCCTCAAATCACTCATTTGCACATACTTTTTGACTACGTCCCTCCCTCTGTCAACACTGCCGCGTGCCAAGTTCGTTTTTTTTATCAATCTTTTCACGCTTATCAGATAACCGGTATGCAGTAGGTGTCTTAATTCGACCCAGTAAAAATGTCATACGATCCGAATAACTAAATATCTGAAATCCTCAACCCTAGAGATCGACTCAATCTCTCAAGGATGCTATATTTTTTCAGTGATTTTCCCAAGGTGTTTTTATTATCCCGCTAACGTTCCGACCTCCCCAGGGTATGGGGAGACTTTTTCGTCGAAAGCCTATTCATTCCACGCATCCAAAATTTTTAAGTGTACGCTATTCAAGTCCCGACCTTCTGGCAACCAGGGGAATGTAGTTCGTCTACAAGGGGTCAAATTAGGCCAAAAAATCTTTTCAGAGGAGCTAAGTAAAATTCTCGTCTATTCATACAATTTAGTAGATTTAGTTCTCATGTCGTGATCCTAATACTGCCAATTTTTTCTGGGACTCCTTTTCTTTAAAGTAATTGAATTGTTTTTAATACATCATTCGCTAAGCTGAAACCAATTTTTACCAATTCCCCCTGAATTTCCGGTGTTTATCCCGTTTTTTTGTGCAATTTTGGGGTCATACGCTCAAAGGTGTACTTAAGGTCACCCAGCGGTCACCCGCGGCCAATCTTCTGTGTATAGGGTCAGAACCCTATAGGAATCCTAGCAAACAAGTGCAATCCATATCGCATCAATATTTTCCAAACTATCGAAATTCTAAGGTCCCTTATCACTTTCTCCAGGAAAAAGCTATTAACACCAGAATGAATCGCCGGAGAAATTTTACGGTTGTTTTAGCGGTGGTGGCTAGTATCTATTGGCGCTATAAAGTCAATATGCCCTCGCTCTTTGTTTGCGGAAATTGCCTATTTTTGGTTTGAGGGGTATGTTTTTGTGCCAATAGCTTCATATTCAACCAATGGAAATTGTTCGATTTATAACACAACATGTAACTGGTCACTATCTATCATCCCCCATGTTTCCGCTCCCTGCTTTTAATGGGGGCCCGAGAAACGACTTCCGGAGTTTAGGGATCAGTTTGATTTTCAGGGCATAAAACCAGAAAAAAGGGGTCCTGGAGGTCTGGGGGTCTAAACTTGAGCTTCCCTCAACTAGACCTACATCATACTAACACTTGAGCCCAATTGTACCGCTGGTTGCCGAGTTCTGTTGGGCCAATTACTTTTCCCGGGAGCTTTATCTTTTCTGTCATGGGTCCTCCACTTGCCTTCCAATTATCCAGGTAAAACGATATCATTTGAGTAATAGGATGCAGTATGTAGTCACTAAATTTGCAAAATCTAGCTTGGGAAAATTCGCTTCGGTAATTCTAAAAGATTTATTCTTCATCCACTGCTTTTATAATTTCATTAATGGAAAAAAATTGAACCAGAAAACAGAAAATCTATACTATACGGAGATGATTCAGTAATCAGGACATGTACACAGATGAAAACAGTAGAATGATCAAAACAAAAAAAGAATACATTAAAGGCTTCATAAACACACACTCAACTTTTAGCTAGACCAACCGGGAAACATTAAATCCCCAAATAGTTTACCTAAATTATCAAAGAATTGAGCGGAAGAAGTTTTTTTAATGTTATAATTCATTTGGATGAGCAGCTGATATTTTGATTAAAGGATTCCCGCATCCAAGTTTAGGCGTAAATAATCGATTATAACGGATTATTATGATGATTTTTTGACAATTATAATCGATTATAATTACCAAATTTAGGTCCTTAAGGGATCTATAATTGATTATAATCGTGATATTTTCCAAGAGATTATAACCTCTTATAATCGATTATAATTGATTACAATTGATTATAGTTCTTACTAAAAAACTTTAAAATCAATTATAATCGATTATAATCTCTTATTTTGCCGGAATTTTCCTATTTTCGAATTGTATCTTATGGGTTATTATTTTTGTGTCAATAAGAAAATCTCTAAAAGAGAGATCTCTTGAACACTTTGGTTCATCTGAACACAAAGTTTTACCACGAAACAAAAGTTTCACAGAGATCCTTTCATATGACTGGAAAGGTTCTCGCGGTAGATGAAAGATAATTTTTCCGAATCAATCATGAAACTAAATCAATTTGCTGATGTTTTGGTGTTTATAAAAGCTTAAAATATGCATCACAAAACAACTCTAATGGGGAAGAAATGGAAAAAAAACTTATATAAATGAATTAATTGGAAAATTTTAAAAATTTTCTCTTATTTTTCATAGGAACCAACGTTCACAAAAAGCATAAAATATAAGCAAATTAGATGCAACTTCTAAGACAAAAATGGACAAACAAAAGGGATTATAATCAATTATAATCGATTATAATGGATTTTTGTGCAAAACTAACGAAATAGAATTTTGAATAAAAATAATGGATTATAATCAATTATAATCGATTATAATTGTATCGAAAAATAGACGAATAAATAATCGATTATAATGGATTATAATTAATTATATTTGATTTGAATAAAAAGAGATTATAATCGATTACTAATTGATTAAAATCGATTGTTTCTCAATTTTAGTGAGACTGGTACTAAAATCGTAATATAATCGATTATTAACGCTTGAAACTGGATGCGGGTTGATTCTCTCGTTGAAAATTAAAAATTTTTTTAGATTTTGAAAAGTTGTTTTAACCTCTCACTTTGTAAAATTTTACAAATTTGCCTGCAACCTATTTTACAGCATTGCGTTTTGGCTTACCTAACCAAACAAAAAGACCAAAATAGATATTCTGGTTCAAAAAATGATTCACCTATTTTGAATATCTAAAATCGCACATAATTACCAACCATTCAATATCAAAGAAAAAAAACACTCTATTGTTGCTAGTAAGCTCCTTTTGTTTAAAGCTAGTAAAATTTGAGCTAGCTTATGAACAAGTAGGAACAGATGGATAAGCACAACTCAACTTTGTACGAAATCATTAATCATCATAAATTGATTTAAGTTTAGATATGCGCAGTATGGCAAGAAAATTGTCAAAAGGAGTATACAAAAACTCAACTGAGTCAATTATTGCTTGCTTAAAAATTGCGTTTAAAATAACACTAAACTATGATTCTAATTTTTAGGAAAATATGAAGAAAAATTGATCGTCCCAGAAAGCAGACACATTCAACCACAATTTTCAAACTGCTACATCTTGATAATGAAGGTTTTCTCAGGAAATTTATTTTTAAAGTTAAGCTTGATTCGTGAATTATATAATTTTCCAGTGGGTTACCTTTGTTTAGTTTTTAGGCAAAAAATTACCAAAAATTGAAATCTAAGTAACCTAATTTGTCATATAAAATAGTTACAAGCATTGAGAATTTTTTCACCCAGTCTCAAACACCTACAAAATGAACTTTCAGTCTTAGATTTCTGTGAGCAAACCTATAGGCCAATTGGTGCTCTCCGAGGCAGTAGAGTTTTTGGGGTGCTTTTTGAAATTATTAAATACTAACAATGGAAACGCCCGAAACCATTTTATGATTGTTATTAAAACATCAGAATTTATAGATGTGACCAACAGCTCTGACTCTTCTCTTCCTTTTCTATCAAAAATGAAAACACAGGCAGTAGTAGTTTTACTCTTTTTTGTTTTCGTAAGTTGGAGAGATCCCATTATCAGGAGCAAGGCATTAAAATTTTGACTCTAATGGTGACTTGCTGTTTTAAAAGCAAGCCTCAATAAAAGCCTCATGCCTCAAGCAAGCCTCAAGCCTCTTTCTTAGCTTTCTTCTTTAGTAAATTCTTGTTACTAAAACAATGCTTGTCAAAAGGCTGTACTAACCTTTAGATAAATTAAGCAATGCTTCCACTACTGACATTGGTTGCACAAAAGCATTATTTGTCAATTCAGAACTCATGTCTAACGCAACTTTTCTACACGAAATTTAGACTTAGTTTGTTGTTTCTCTTCATATCGAAATCTGCGTGGACGTTAAAACTTGAGAGCGATAACTGTGAATTGCTCTTGTCTTCTTTCTAGACTCTAGTCTGATTTTTAGGATCGAATTTATGAATTGTACTTTTTTTTGGAACGTCACTTCATCCAATATCATTTCTGATTTGTCTTCAGAGTGCAGGATTTCTGCTGTATCAAGTCTGCATTTTATTTTTGTCGTATCCCACTATATTTCTACGAGGTCTCTGATGGTTGCTCTGAGTATTACTGAGTTTGTTATTTACTCACTTTCCAAATGACGAGGAAAGTTCTATGCCCGAGAGATATATCGCATGTCGTTCAGTTTGCAGGGCGGTATTCCTCTTGAAAGCTCAATTGACAGAGAAAGAAGTTGAGGCAGAGCTTTAAATTTTGAGTCAAGCTGGTCACTCTAGCGGATATCTCTCGAGTGATTTTATAACGTTTATAAACCAAGAGTATATATTATCATTTACACTCATCAAATTTATTTAACAAAATTATCAGCAAAGGTTGGCCACTCCTTTTTTCATCACCAAGCCTTTTTCGGAGTTTATTATTTGAGTTCAAATGTTTACTTCCTGTTTCTTTCGTAATGATGTTTACTAGTCCCCTGGTTCACATCTTCTTGTTGTCTCACGGTAAACATAGTTCGTGGTCGTAAAAACCAAAAGGGCCTTGGAGTAATTTGGTTGGGTCAAATAATGAATCACACCTATAAATTGAATTTAGGGATGTGACACTACCATCCTTGAAAAGGTTGCCACGGGTTTGAAAGTTTTTCTGCGCTTTGCATTTTGTAGAAAATACATGGGTACAGTTTTGATATCCTCTTGCTCCACACACAGCCCGTTGGTCAGATTATATATGTTCACAAATATATGGCACATGGATAAGTACATTTTATCAAGAATGTGTTAAAAGTTGTGGTAATAATTTTCTTTACAGTGATACATTTCTTTAAAGTGGTTCTTTTATGGTTATTGAAAGGTGTTTTATTTAAGATGTAATAAGCTTTCTAGTGCTCTTTCAGTGGTACTATTTTTGCATTCAATAAAGGAAGTCTTGGCTGTGACTTAGAAACATCTCGGTTGATGAATGATGTTTTCGAGGTGAAAGCGTGAGCTCTCTTATTGAGTTCCATTTTCATCTCCGACTTTATTCTGTTCGCGTGATCTTTCACGTCATTCAGTGCTTCTTGAAATGGACCTGTAGGTTCACTGGAGTCAGCATTTGATTCTTGTGTTAGTGGAGGTGTCAAGATTTGCGTAGGGTCAGTTCTCTCCTTTTTATTTTTGTGGTAGATCCACATGAAAAGTGCATGGAGAACCATAGAGCCTATGAAGGAAATTATACTCATTATCAATGAATTACTAAAAGTCAGTCGATCATCAAATACTCTTGCTAATGATGGTCGATGTTTTCTCATATTCAGAGCTAGCGGCTTTGCTATTTTCTTCATCTGTTCTTGATTTTGAGCATTTGGGATTTCGAGTAGATTCTTCTTTACTTCCTTAAACACTTCGATTTCCGCTTCCGTTTTTGAGTCGTTATACGGCATGTCCTCTAATTCTGGTAATTCGCTTAGCAAGTTTGAGAGCGGGTCCGGCAATTGGACGTTGATCTTGATTGCTTGGAGCTGTTCGCATGTTGCTAAAACAGATCGAATTTTTATAATAGGCCCTACTAACTGTTTTCCACATTCCAGTGTTACAATGCAGATATTGCATCCCAGGAACTTCTCTACTCCGCTGGCGGTTGTTGATTCGATATCAGACTCGAAGAGAGTGTATGCAGATGTTGCTGATGTGATCAACCATTATCCAAATGCTAGATTTTCAGCCTTTTCAGTGGATGGTAACTGGATCTGTTGGGTGTCGCATACTTTCAGTGTGTCCAGATTTCCCTTGAAGAAAAGAGTTGCGAGGCATGATCCATGTCCTGTCTCAGTAGCGATCATTTTGTGGCAAATCTGATACCTTGAAGATCCAAGGCAGTGTTTCAGGTTGTACTTTGCTAACATTGCTGTTTCCATATTGTCCTCCGATATTGCCAAGTAGGGAGCTTCCGTTTTCCACATAATGGCTTTATCCTTCTTATACTGTGGCATCGGGACTGGAATTGCGTGGAAGACCGTAAATGAAGTTTGTCGTGACGCTAGTGGAATGGCAATTTTCATTAGCAAGCCTTCTTTGATAGTGACCACGTCGGTAAGAAGCTGGGATTCGTTGTAGGATAGAATTTTGTCCATCGGAATGGCTAGTGAAAGTCGATCACGGGCATGGCTTTGCATTTTGGAAACTTCTTCTAGAATTTTAAGCAATGAGTCTCGTGGGACTAACGACATTGGCAGAAATTTATTCAGCAAAGACGGTATCGAGTTAAGCATGTTGATGCGATAGGAGTAGAGAGGTGGTCGGTACGATTTCACATTTCAAAAGTAATCGCAAGCAGCGAGGAGACCGTATCATAATTGAAGTTAATCTGCTGTCTTGTGAACAAACGTTGATCACAGTCCCGTAGAGTGTGGTTGTTTTGCTTAAAAACTTCAAAGTGCTCCTGAATAACTTCCCAGTTTCGATTTTGGATTTTTATCATTTCGTCTTGTGCCTGTTTTATCGAATTTAATTCACTCGTTACCATGAAGAATTTATCATCTAGATTTTCTGCAAGCGTATGGACCTTTTCAGGTATTTGGCTGGCAAATTCAGGGAGTTTGACAATGTTTTCAGCATTTTCTTTAGACTTATCATTGCAGGATCCAAAAATTCCTCGTAGTCCACAGTCTGCTGTTTTTCCTAGTGAAATTCCTCCTCCAAAAAGTCCAACTAATGCCAAGGCTGCAATCCCTAAGGCGGGTGCTCGTTTTTGCCCTTGATTGGATTTGTGTTGTTGTTCATGGTTGTTCATAGAGGCTGTATATTTGCGCAGGGACGTAAGATCCTGTTTTGCTAAAGAGACCTCGTTTTTCACTTGGTGAAGTAGCCAGTGGACATCAAAAGTTGAATCGGTTTTTGTGGAGTTTGAAGAAAGTTCCAAATGGCAAAACAAGCTGGGTTGCTTCAAGAAGTCGTCAAGTTCATCTCGGATAATTAGTTCAAATTTTGGGAAAGATACTAAGAAATTTATGGGAAAGAAGTTTTCTGCTAGGATAATTTTCGAGTCGTAATTGAAGATGATTCCATTTTCCAAAAATGTCTCTGATTGTTTTTCTGAGTTGATGTCAGAGTTGCAATGAGCTTTGACCATGTTGAGTGCTATGAGAGCTAAATAAATTTCATCTAATGTAATTTGAGCTTTTCAGATCCTTTGAATAATGAACGTTGCCTTGATTTTGTTTATTGTTTCTTGTATTTGGGCGTGCGAAGAAATTGATGTATTGGAGAAGAAGCTGTTGTGTTGTGATGGAGAGTTTGATGAAGGGGGGGCCGTGTGTCAGAGATAGGATGGGAGTATGTGGAGTTTGAAGGAGAGATGTTGAAGAAGGCGATGTTGGTTACGACTGTAGCATGAAAATATGTCTTGGATTAGTGCCTTTTTGTGTTCTTTTCTTGTTCTGCAAGTTAGTCTTTAGACATGCCTTCAAATAGTTAATTGTAGATGTACTTTTTAGCTTGTAGTTCTTAATTTTAGTGGCATGTCTTGTTAAGTGTACTACAGAATTTGGAAAGTACATTTGTGCACCTGAGTGTTATGTTTGCATTGTAGTTATGTTTGCATATATCATAGTGTCTGTCTTGCTGCATGATATAGTGACATGCGTTTCTTATTTTTAGTTACGTCATGGTTATACCTGAATACAGAAAGCTCCAATTCGAAAAACAATTATCAGCAATGAAGGAGTTCTCGAAAGAAGATCTCGAAAGAAAAGGGTGGCTCTTCGTTGGAGCAATCAGCGGAAAAGGTTTCAAAACATGGAAGAGCGTGATTGAAAAAACCAGACAAGACGGCTATGGAGAATACAAGAAAGGCAATGATTGGTTTAAGGTTCCTTTCGAAGTAGAGGTACAGGAGCTGTTCAAAGTGTCGAAGAAGACGTTAAATTCCTTTAAGTTAACTGATACAACTGAGAAGCTTCGGGCTATCTCCAACAACGTCATTACCACATCATGCATTGATCCAATGTTCACTGACAGCAAAGGATGGGCTATGTCGATGGAAAATTTGGCAAAAATAACACTTTGTCTAAAATACCTAAAAGTTTGTCATTTTCCCTGGTCGATGGACTTTGTGGTGACAAACCCTGGTTTACTGAGGGCCACGTTGAGTTGGTGGGCGACGATAGTGTATCTTGTACGTTGTTTGGTAGGAAACTATTTGTAATCGCAACTGAGAAGAAAGCTTCTGATAAAGTCCTGCAGACTCTTAAAACTGCAACTGCGATGTTCTACTTCTTGATGGCTGCACCTCCGGATGGATTCAAGAATGAAATTCGTCTAATGTTTTCAAATCAGGCGAAATTAGTTTTCCGAACCGGCTCTCTGCGTACTTGCGATGTTTACCGTCGATGCGCCTGCTTGTGTTGTCGGCTGGGAAGCAGGTTGTCCCAACGACGAAGATCGCCTCAAGGCAGTAAGGCAGAAGTATTTCTTCGGAGTGGGTAGGGTAAAAATCCAACTTTTATCCAAAATGCAAGGATCTGAGAGGTTGGAAGAACCTACAAGCGGAAGATGGCGAAGTTACCGACTTTTCGAAAAAGCCAGGACAATAAAAATTAAATCACCGAAGGTACCGCTTTTGATTTCAAACATTTTAATTTGACCTCATCTTGTATATTTATCAAAGGTTCTTGTTTGGTTTATAGAAAAAAAGAAACTATTGATCAAGGAAGCAGTGCAGAAAATGGAAGAAATGATCAGCGAGATTCCAGTTGACTAAAAAAGGTAAAGTGTCTTTCTAATTTGTCGTTGAAGCAATCTTTAAAAATTTGTCCCTCAAGAAAAAACTTTCGTAAAATGTATAATTTTAGCACAAAGGTGCATAACGTAATTTAGGGTTGATTTAAATAGCCGTTTTGGTGTTATTAGTCTCCAAAGTTGGAATTTTTGACGTTTTAGGTCAATTCATGTTTCGCAAATATCGAAAAGTGCATGTTCAGGTAGTTTAAAAATTTTGTCCCTCTCTAAAAAACTCATTCAGAATGTTTTTGTTTGGCACAGGGATACAAAACTGTATTTAAAAATGATTTAAATAGCCGTTCGCACAATTTTTTCTCGAAAGTTAAAATTTTGGGGGGAAATATGCCAAAAAACCTTGATTTTTGGTCGTTTTTAGGGGTGTGGAACTAGCAATGTTTTCTCTTACTATATGTGCCCCATGATTGTTTTTTCCATTGAAAGGACGTCTTGTGGTTCGTATCGTGCTCCAGCCTACGTACTGGTTTGATATTTTTCGAAATGTGGGAAAATTTGACCTACAAATTTCATTTAAAATTGGGCACTTTTTGGCCTGTTTTTCGAGGGTTTTTCGCGCAATTTGTGTATTTAACTTTATTTTATGTGCTCAAAATGGTGTCTAACATTTACCGACAACCACTTCTTGAAGTGTCTGTAACATAATTTTTGTCTCTTTTTAAATTAAATTATTGGTACTTGGTCGTTTTGTCGGTGTGTCCCCAAAAATTTCTTGAGATTTCTCGAAACCATTTTCATGGTACAAAAAGTACAAAATAGTTTTGTTGAAAAATTTTTTTTAGCATGGATCAATTAGGTATAAAATTAGCTCTCTTCATGTACAATTTGGGCTTGATTGCAAGTCGTGGTGTTGAGATGTGAGCAAATAAACTTGGGACAAAAATACGTCAATTTTGCGAAAAAGGTGAAGTTTTTTCCAAACCATCTTTACTTAGCACAAACTTAGATTTAGTAACAAAAATTGGTTTTATCAATAGCATAGGCCCATATGGTAAGCCTCTGAGGTTTTTAGTGGGTTCGTAGGCCCTTTGGGTCAAGGCTGTGACTCAAAACATTCAGGCTGTGTGTTTGCGTTTTTCGAATCTTTTGCCTCAAAATGGATGTTCTACTCAAATGATACAGACTCTTTCTTAGGTCAGACCTGAGTGCTGTACGGGCTACCCTGTGGATTGAAAGCAATTGACTTTGTTGTAAATTATACATAAAAAATGACACAATTTGGCGGGAGCAACAAAATTTTTACTTTGATGCCTGAGTTTCTAAAAATGGAAGTGACTCTTTCTGGAACCTTGGGCCTGCTTAATAGGTCCAATCCGCAACCTAATCTGGGTAGTTCTATTGAGTGAACGTTTTTCTGAAGCATATGGGACTTCAATATTTCTAGACTTTGACTTAAGCCTTTGTAAGTTGGTTTGTCAAAAAATTGATTTTTAGTGACTAAGTTGTAAATCCATTTATCTTGCTCTGTACAATAATTGGCTACTAATGAGCCAAGCTGGAGCGCGTTTTTGTATTTTCTGACGCTTGCTAGTGTTCCAAACGTATGTGTGAATTTTTTTTAAGTCCGAGGAAACCGAATGGCATAATAATTGTTCGTTCCTTTTTACTATATCTCCTTGAAAAATGCTAATGTTTGGTGGCAAGTTTGAGTATGTTAAGGGCTCCAAAACTTTTAACTGGAAATTTGACGACGAGGAATCTTTGATGGTCCTGGAACTCCTTTGTTACTCCTTGTTGGATATCTTTAAGGAAAAGTAGGAATAGGAATCTTTGTTTAAAAGCTTCTCACGTTTTGCTTCTTTTTCTGATGATGTTTGAGAGTTCTGTACTTCAACTGCATCTTTTAGCAGCTGTTCATATTGTGCAACTTCGTCTGTGTTGGTTATAATTTTCTGTCTGTCTACTTCTGAAAATTTTACTTTCGTTACAATTTTTGTCGCTTCTGTGCTTTCCGTCGCAATTTCAATGCCAGAAGCTATCGAAGTGTGTAATTCGGGCGATGCTGCTACAGGTGGGGGCGGTGGTATAGGTGCAGGCGTCGGGACACTGATCACTGGTGGTCAATGTGTACTTAAACTTGGCAATGCGACTGGCGGCGGTGGGGCCAAAATGGGCCCAGGAACTGCAGTGAAACCCAATTGATGTGTTACAATGTCATCATTTTGTGGTTCTTCTTCCGTGTTGACTTTTGCCACAGAAGGTATGGGTGCACATGAAAATTTTTCCTCCAGGTTCTGATCTAAATTTCCCAAGTGAAGGATCTCTTTCAAATTTGTTTTCGTCTAAGTCTTCAATGTCTTCCACCTGGTACTGTGGATCTATTGGTCTGAATCTTAATCTGTGTACAAATTGTATGTAATTCGATCCTACTTTACGGATAAGATAATTTGAACTCGAAAAACTTTTTCAATCCGGTGAAGTGAAAACCAAAGCTTCTGCGATTTTGCCGAAAAATCATTTTGTTTCAACAATAAAGGGTTCAAAAGAAGGCAATACTGATGCATTTTGAGCGGCTTTGAAGGGGCTTTTTTTTATCATAGTAGGATCTATATTTATGATAAGCTTCATTAATCCTATGTTTCGTTGCTGCGTATGAAGACATCAATTACATAGTCTGATTTTGTGTCAATAGATTGTTTTGGTTCAATGTGAACCTTAAATTTTTTGGCTTAGTGGGCTCTCTTCCGTAGAAGTTTGTGCTGGGTGTGGTGCCTATTGAAGAATGATAAGAGGTGTTATGAATGAACGTGGCAAGGTTTGAGTAACGATGCCAATTTGACCATGTTTCATTTATGTGTATCATTATTATCCTTTTAAAAGAATCATGTGCTCTTTCAACTACTCCTATTGTTTGTGGGTATTTGTATTTCAGTGAGGCGTGTTTCAATTTTATGTGCAAACTTCTAGAGAGCTCATGGATTAAATTTGCAACAAATGATGTTCCAAGATCAGTCAGAATTGTTTCAGGAATGTAACTGTGTTGAAAAAATATCGAAACAAGTGCTTTTGCTACTGCAACTAAGTATTTAGTGAAGACATCTATTCCAGTTAGTGCATATGGGTACATCGAGCCTGAGAATTGAACCACAAGATCAATTTGCATCATATCACCTGTGAATGATTGCTCTGATGACATGGGCTCTGAATGTGCTCTTAAACTACTGTTTAGCGCTCTTTTCACAGTTAAGCATGTTTGACAGTTTCTAAAATATCTGGCTAAGAATTCAGTAAACCCAGGGAAATAGAAACGCTTGCTGAATTCTTGAGCTGTTCTAATTTATCCTAAATGACCTCCAATAGGTGTATTGTGTATTCTAAATAAAAATTCACTTTTCAAGTGTTTTGGTATACAAGCTTGTCTATGACTTAATTTTCCCGTGTCGTCAAAAAAATTTCTGTAAAGAATGCCATTTCTTATTTCTAGTCTTGCGAAATTTTTGTGGTACTTCTTAATGTCATAACTTGCATAAGTCAAATTTTCGTTACATCCTGTTGACAACCATTGAACAACTTATTTCATGTCCTCGTCTTTTTTCTGTTCTTGTTCTAGGTCTCCCGGCAAAATTTCGTTTTGATAGACTGATGAGTTGTTTTGGGGATCACTATCTTGTATAGAGTTAATCTGAACAAGTCTTTTGATTTTGAAAAGTTCTCTTACTCTCTTTGCTTTCCCTGTTTCATGAACTTTCATTACGTTTTGCACTTGTGATAATTACGGATGCAATTTCAGAGCTGCTGCGACTTCAGAGCTGCTGCGATTTCAGAGCTGCTGCGAGTTCTGGGCTAATTGAATTTTCTTCACTAGTTGCTAAAGTTTCCTCAGTTAACTCAAAATTTGAAATTGTAACGTCTGGTGTTTTTGCTCTTGAGTGCACTAATATGTTCTGGTTGGTATTGAATCCTGTAATTGTAGTTCTACTGTTTGATTAGGGTCAGTTTGCCTTCTTGAACGAAAATCAGCGGCTTCATTTGCCTTTCCTGGGATATGTGCAAGAACTTTATTGAATGACAAGACTCTATCCAAAAAATTCTAAATTGATGGGGGCATCGATTTTGTTTGAAAAATTGAAGTTAAACTTTTATTATCCGTCAGGATAATAACAGGTTTTTCTACATCCCCATATATAATGAGAAAAAATTTCGAGTGCAAAATACAATGCTAAGAATTCCTTGCAATATATCAACAGTTTGAGTTGACCTGAGTTAAATAGTCGTGAACCGTATGAGACTGGCGCATAACTTTTTACTTTTGTGTCGGTTTTTCCTTTTTGAACAAAATCCTCGATCATGAGGACAAAACCGCTGCTATGATAACTGGCATCACAGAGTATCACGTATTGTTGGTCGGGTTTTGCTAGTCTCAGTGTGCGTTTTGTTGCTTTTAAAAGATCTTCTCTCAGAATTTTAAAATTCTTTTGGTGTTCTTCATTTAGCTTAAACTCGACGTCTTTTCCTAAGAGATGGTAAAAAGGCATTCGTTTTTCACCTAGATGTGGTAAGAATGATCTGAAGAACTGAACAAATCCTATCAATCTTTTTGTTTGCTTGACTGTCTGTGGCATTCTCATGTTTCTCAAAAATTTTTCTTCTTCGGGTTGCAGTCCCTTTTCAGTTATCGTATTTCCCAAAAAAGTTATTGAGGGCATGACAAACTGGCATTTCTTTGCTGAAAGTTTTAATCCGGAGCTCCCAAGCATTCAAAAACTTTTCGTAAATTTGGGATCATTTCTGAAAAACTTGTTACACCTGCAGGGGTCTAAGTATGATCTTATGAACGAGCTAAAGCCTGTCACTGACTTACTTAATCCTTGAGCTAGTGATTCAAATGCAAAAGTCCTAGAGGCAAAGTTGAAAGCCAAAAGTTGATAGCGGGTCTGCCATTTGTACACAGTGATAAGCTTGTGAACAGTCAAGTTTTGTGAAAAATCTTTTTCCTGCAAAATGATTTACTGTATCTGTCATGTTCGAGATTGAGGAATTATTATTGAGGTAATCATGTCTAAGTAAATGATTTATTTGTCGTAAATCGATTAAAAATTACAGTTTTCCTGACGTTTTGCGTTGTGCAAAAATAGGACTGCTGTATTTTGAGTTTGGTAAAATGGTTACTATATTATAGTAGTGCATTAATGCTAGTTCAACTAATAATTTTTCCCTCAGGTGAATAGGCGTCGGAGGTTTTTGAGTATAAGCTGGCAGATTATGTTCTGGTGTCAACTTAATATTAGCTCTGTGTTGTAACCAACATCGAATCTGTGTTTAGCAAAAATGTCAAAATATTCAAGCAAAAGTTCCTGTGTTTGTGTAATTTGTTCTGTGTCAAGTGAGGAGTTATTCCAATTAAATTGCTCAGGAAATTGTTGTCTGTCACCTTGTTTGTTTATATCAAGCTTGTCTAATTTTTCAAGATCGTGAATTGAGTCAAAAATTTGTTTTTGCAGTCTAGGAAGTGTATGTGGTTTATGGCAATTTTCTGGAGTCGGCAACCAAAGTTTTTCAGACTCAGATGTTGCTCTCTAGGTGCTGTGTTGTCCTCTGGTGTCTACTTGCACTAATTGGTTAAGTTCCATGAAAAGTTTTCCATTGGTTAGATTGTTGAGTGCTAGCATGGTTGCGTCTATTGGTATCAATTCACTGGACTCGATAGGGGTAAAAACTTTAAAGAAACCTAGCTTAGTTCATTTATTAATGGTCACTGGATGATCCGAAAGATTTAATGCCAAAATTTAGGTTTCGTTTTCAGAGCTTATTGTGACTAGTGCTGAAGTTAGAGCTAGTTCGAAATCATTTTCTAGTTTTGAATCTCGCATGAATGCGCCTTATATTCCATTGTTTTGCTTGTCTGTCTCAGGTTTGAATATTTAATTTTCCCTGTTGTTTCGGCTGTAGTATTGTTTTTTGTCGACAATAAATGTCAATTTTTGGCGTCTGTAAAATTTTGTGTTACTTTCCTACTTTGTTTTCATTCATATGGAATGTCATTTGTGGCAGTTTTAAAAAATTTCGGCTGGGACAAATATCAATGTCGTGTTTTTTGAAAAAGGGGTTTCCTAAAATCATACTGTTCATTACTGGGAGAACTAAGAATTCGTCGTGAAAGTCAAACTTGCCAAGTTGAAACTTATTTCTGCATTTGCCTATGATTTTAAGAAGTCGACCTGATGCCATTTCAACAAATGAAGATGGCCTTGGTTCTAGTGTGGATACATTATCTGGGTTATCGCTAAGGATTAAGCGACATACTTTTTCTGGGAGGGCACTTGCGCAAGCACCAGTGTCTGTAAGAGCTTTAGTGCTGAAGCTAGAGCTGAATCGAAGTTATTTTCTAGTTTTGAATCTGGTATGACTGCGCTTGATATTCCATTGTATTGCTTGTCTGTCTCTATCTTGAATATATTTATTTCCTGTTGTTTCGGCTGTAGTTTTGTTTTTTTTTCGACGAAAAATGTCAATTTTTGTCGTCTGTAAAATTTTGCGTTTCTTTTCTACTTTAATGTTATTCATATGGAATGTCATTTGTGGGAGTTTTAAAAGATTTCGGGTGGGACAAACACCAATGTCGTGTTTTTTGAAAAAGGGGTTTCCTAAAATCATACTGTTCATTGCTGGGAGAACTAAGAATTCGTTGTGAAATTCAAACTTATCAAGTTGAAACTTATTTCTGCATTTGCCTATGATTTTAATAAGTCGACCTGATGCCATTTTAACAAATGAAGATGGCATTGGTTCTCGTGTGGTTACATTATCTGCGGTAATCGCTTCATCTTGGAAATTTTTGGAGGTCATAAAGCCAAGAGCAACAAACAATGGAAATCATCAATTTAGTGTCCCCCTCAGACAGTCCACAGAAAAACACAAGACAATGAAGTCCTCGTGGAAACAAGCATACAAAACAAAAACGTCGAGAACACAAACGTCAAAATCACAAAAGAGACTACCTAAGGACCTAAAGGAACACCAAAACGAGGATCAAGATGACGAGAAAACCGATCGAGATGATGAGTAAATTCAACAGAAGTTGGGAAAAAAAACCGCATAAGAAGCTATATTGTCCAATGAGGACTCGAAAACTCAACATTGTCCTACTGGGACACAAGAACTTGGATCCTACAGGGACCTAAAACTCATATCAATGAATGTTTTGGGTTTTTTCCGGGGAGGAATGTCATTTGGCCGGAGTGACAAAGTTAGATATTCAGTGCAAAAATTTCGAGTGCAAAATACAATGCTAAGAATTCCTTGCAATATATCAACAGTTTGAGTTGACCTGAGTTAAATAGTCGTGAACCGTATGAGACTGGCGCATAACTTTTTACTTTTGTGTCGGTTTTTCCTTTTTGAACAAAATCCTCGATCATGAGGACAAAACCGCTGCTATGATAACTGGCATCACAGAGTATCACGTATTGTTGGTCGGATTTTGCTAGTCTCAGTGTGCGTTTTGTTGCTTTTAAAAGATCTTCTCTCAGAATTTTAAAATTCTTTTGGTGTTCTTCATTTAGCTTAAACTCGACGTCTTTTCCTAAGAGATGGTAAAAAGGCATTCGTTTTTCACCTAGATGTGGTAAGAATGATCTGAAGAACTGAACAAATCCTATCAATCTTTTTGTTTGCTTGACTGTCTGTGGCATTCTCATGTTTCTCAAAAAAATTTTCTTCTTCGGGTTGCAGTCCCTTTTCAGTTATCGTATTTCCCAAAAAAGTTATTGAGGGCATGACAAACTGGCATTTCTTTGCTGAAAGTTTTAATCCGGAGCTTCTCAAGCATTCAAAAACTTTTCGTAAATTTGGGATCATTTCTGAAAAACTTGTTACACCTGCAGGGGTCTAAGTATGATCTTATGAACGAACTAAAGCCTGTCACTGACTTACTTAATCCTTGAGCTAGTGATTCAAATGCAAAAGTCCTAGAGGCAAAGTTGAAAGCCAAAAGTTGATAGCGGGTCTGCCATTTGTACACAGTGATAAGCTTGTGAACAGTCAAGTTTTGTGAAAAATCTTTTTCCTGCAAAATGATTTACTGTATCTGTCATGTTCGAGATTGAGGAATTATTATTGAGGTAATCATGTCTAAGTAAATGATTTATTTGTCGTAAATCGATTAAAAATTACAGTTTTCCTGACGTTTTGCGTTGTGCAAAAATAGGACTGCTGTATTTTGAGTTTGGTAAAATGGTTACTATATTATAGTAGTGCATTAATGCTAGTTCAACTAATAATTTTTCCCTCAGGTGAATAGGCGTCGGAGGTTTTTGAGTATAAGCTGGCAGATTATGTTCTGGTGTCAACTTAATATTAGCTCTGTGTTGTAACCAACATCGAATCTGTGTTTAGCAAAAATGTCAAAATATTCAAGCAAAAGTTCCTGTGTTTGTGTAATTTGTTCTGTGTCAAGTGAGGAGTTATTCCAATTAAATTGCTCCGGAAATTGTTGTCTGTCACCTTGTTTGTTTATATCAAGCTTGTCTAATTTTTCAAGATCGTGAATTGAGTCAAAAATTTGTTTTTGCAGTCTAGGAAGTGTATGTGGTTTATGGCAATTTTCTGGAGTCGGCAACCAAAGTTTTTCAGACTCAGATGTTGCTCTTTAGGTGCTGTGTTGTCCTCTGGTGTCTACTTGCACTAATTGGTTAAGTTCCATGAAAAATTTTCCATTGGTTAGATTGTTGAGTGCTAGCATGGTTGCGTCTATTGGTATCAATTCACTGGACTCGATAGGGGTAAAAACTTTAAAGAAACCTAGCTTAGTTCCTTTATTAATGGTCACTGGATGATCCGAAAGATTTAATGCCAAAATTTAGGTTTCGTTTTCAGAGGTTATTGTGACTAGTGCTGAAGTTAGAGCTAGTTCGAAATCATTTTCTAGTTTTGAATCTCGCATGAATGCGCCTTATATTCCATTGTTTTGCTTGTCTGTCTCAGGTTTGAATATTTAATTTTCCCTGTTGTTTCGGCTGTAGTTTTGTTTTTTGTCGACAATAAATGTCAATTTTTGGCGTCTGTAAAATTTTGTGTTACTTTCCTACTTTGTTTTCATTCATATGGAATGTCATTTGTGGCAGTTTTAAAAAATTTCGGCTGGGACAAATATCAATGTCGTGTTTTTTGAAAAAGGGGTTTCCTAAAATCATACTGTTCATTACTGGGAGAACTAAGAATTCGTCGTGAAAGTCAAACTTGCCAAGTTGAAACTTATTTCTGCATTTGCCTATGATTTTAAGAAGTCGACCTGATGCCATTTCAACAAATGAAGATGGCCTTGGTTCTAGTGTGGATACATTATCTGGGTTATCGCTAAGGATTAAGCGACATACTTTTTCTGGGAGGGCACTTGCGCATGCACCAGTGTCTGTAAGAGCTTTAGTGCTGACGCTAGAGCTGAATCGAAGTTATTTTCTAGTTTTGAATCTGGTATGACTGCGCTTGATATTCCATTGTATTGCTTGTCTGTCTCTATCTTGAATATATTTATTTCCTGTTGTTTCGGCTGTAGTTTTGTTTTTTTTTTTCGACGAAAAATGTCAATTTTTGGCGTCTGTAAAATTTTGCGTTTCTTTTCTACTTTAATGTTATTCATATGGAATGTCATTTGTGGGAGTTTTAAAAGATTTCGTGTGGGACAAACATCAATGTCGTGTTTTTTGAAAAAGGGGTTTCCTAAAATCATACTGTTCATTGCTGGGAGAACTAAGAATTCGTTGTGAAATTCAAACTTATCAAGTTGAAACTTATTTCTGCATTTGCCTATGATTTTAATAAGTCGACCTGATGCCATTTTAACAAATGAAGATGGCATTGGTTCTAGTGTGGTTACGTTATCTGGGTTATCGCTTCATCTTGGAAATTTTTGGAGGTCATAAAGCCAAGAGCAACAAACAATGGAAATCATCAATTTAGTGTCCCCCTCAGACAGTCCACAGAAAAACACAAGACAATGAAGTCCTCGTGGAAACAAGCGTACAAAACAAAAACGTCGAGAACACAAACGTCAAAATCACAAAAGAGACTACCTAAGGACCTAAAGGAACACCAAAACGAGGATCAAGATGACGAGAAAACCGATCGAGATGATGAGTAAATTCAACAGAAGTTGGGAAAAAAAACCGCATAAGAAGCTATATTGTCCAATGAGGACTCGAAAACTCAACATTGTCCTACTGGGACACAAGAACTTGGGTCCTACAGGGACCTAAAACTCATATCAATGAATGTTTTGGGTTTTTTCCGGGGAGGAATGTCATTTGGCTGGATTGGCAAAGTTAGATATTCAGTTGTATTTATTTATATCTCACTGCGTTCAGCAGGTCACTTGATCTTGTGCAATTTATGAAAGCGCAACATCATGCTATGATGGTTAGAACTTAAATAAAGACTTTCAGAACTAGTTGTTTTCTTTGAGTTCTCAATAATACCTTATTTGTTGATTAACAATCCATTTTGATTCTATATTGATAGATACCATACGTTACGGTATGACAGTTTGAATAGGAGTTGAAAGTGTTTCAATTTGATATATCACTCGATACCATCTGACGTTCATCTGCGTTTCCGACTTTGCGCCGAATTCTAACCCCAAAGCTAAATTTCAATTTCAAAAAATTGGAAAACGGCAAAATCAAGTATGATGAATTAGATTTTTTCGTCTTGAATAACCAATTTTCAGCCTTTCGAATGAGCTGTCTGTACCGAAACGATGTTTCTGTTTTTTTTTGTTGAAATTATATGTTATTGTTTTCCCTCAGCAAGCATTGAGCTTGATCAGTATACACTAAGTCCTTCAAATCCACTCCTTGCCTGCGCATTTGTTCGTGAATGTAGGCTAGAGTGTTTGTCGGTATCAAAGGCGATCGACTATATGCCCACATATACTCAGATCCGAACCAATATGAGTCACATCCATAAAACACTGCGTAGTTGTCAGGATCAAACAAGATTAGATTGTGTCGAAACTTCCGAGAGACCAGTTCCTGGCTAGCCCGGAACCTCGAGTACATGTGTCCGGAGGGAGGATTGAGTTGCACGATTTTTCCGGTCACGTATCTCGAACCTCTTCCGTAATTGCCAGCTTTCTGCGCATAAAGAAATTCGGAACCTAAATGTTGAAGCATTCAGCTGAGTGAAACATGAATGTTCGAATTTGTTGCAAACGCACTTTATCCAATAACTTGGATTCTCTACGACCACAATTTTTGTGAAAAGATTAAGCTTTTAATGTGAAACAAATATGAAAATATTAATTCAGTTTCTTAAATCCTACGCCATGTTTGCTTCAAATCATTTTATTTGAGGTCCCGTTGTCTGTCCTCTCCAAGTCTCAAATTTTAATGCTGATTGTATGCTTATTTGTGTTGGAGAAATATATTCTTTCTTTCTTTCTCTTTTTTGATAGTAGATTCAAACAATAAATGGAACCTTTTGTAGTCTTCCCAATCGAGAGATAGAGGAAGTTGCACCGATAGAACATCCTCTCCATTATGACGTCATACTTCTCGATCTCGTACCAGACACCAGTCAGCTCCTCAAGCGTCACATTGGACACCGTAGTGACGTTAGGACACCGGCCGATGTGTAGTCTTGCCGCTGCTCCTTCGATTAGACCAAAAATGAGCACCGATATAAATGTCAAAAAGTACATTACTTTGCTGGTGACATTAAATAATGTAAGAGGATAATATAATATAATAGTTTTCAATCAGTATAGACGAATTAGGCATTCAAAATGTGAAACACAAGGTTACCTATAATTATTTCTTTGATGTCATTTGAGTTATAAAATACAAATGTAAATATACGGTTATTAAACCAAAATCAAATAGAAGTATCACTCAGAAATCGTGACAATGGTTTGTAAATTTCATCACTTAAGAGAATTCAATTGACGGTCAGCGACTGTGAATAAATAATTTGACTATAAATGAGGGTAGGGTTGAACGCTTTCCTACAATTTGAAACCCTCATAGTCATATCACTTCCGTCAAAACTTAGTCATATCACTTTCTTTTTAATTCAAATCTCTGGCAATTTAACTCCTATTTTTGTTCCGACTTTCGAAGAAAATGAAATATTTATCCTCGGTGTGGTTTTTTATTCAGTCAATTTTCACCGATCGAAATAATATTTTTCAACTAAAGTTTTTTTACTCTTCATTGAAAATATCAACTTCCTGAGTTCAAATGAAAAAAGATAATTCACCTCCAATTTTTTTTTTGAAAAGTTCCGAGGGTTTAAATTTTGCCAAATTTGCTATGTTCTGGACTAAATTATGCGAGCTTTGAAGAGTTTAATCTTAACGCCGAGAGCGTAACGCGAATTATTTATGCGCGGCGAACTCGCACAATAAAATCGTTCCAAATTGAATTGAGGTTAGCTAATTGGCCGTATTAATTTCGTACGTTTCAAAATTTTACACGTAGATATTGTCCAAACTGTATAGGTTTTCAATTTTTTTTTCCACGGAAACTATGCGATATGAATTAAATGACAGTCTGAACATTCAGGGGTTTGCCTGATATATGAGCAGTCTTGTATAACTTTAAGCCCCGAAATAGCTCTGTATGAAATATTAACTCAGAACTTCTAACTATGAAATGTGTCCTCCAAATAATGCACGCAACACAATCAATTACTTGGTTTATTTCAGGGGGTTTAGGAACTTAAACGACAGGAAATTAGACGATCAGAAAAAAACGGAGTTTAGACAATAACTGGCGTGCAAATTACGTGAAACTTGTTTATAGACTTAAATTATCTTTTGGCCGAGTAATTAATGGTTGCTCAAAATTGACTAATTTGCGTATAAATTGCGTGAATTTTGTTTACAGACTTAAATTAACTTTTGGCTGAGTAGGTACTGGCTGTCCGTAAATTCTGTTTGTTAACGGTAGTCTATTTTGCTTGTTGTCTAATTTTTTAGGCCCCTTACCTCAGTTATACAGGCAAAAATGAGGACTCCTAAAATATTCAAGAAAATCTTGGACAAACCCATAAATAAAATTGGTAGAATCACTGCACCGGTATGGTTAGTAGGTTTGACTGGTAGACGATCATCTGTTCAAAGCAAGTTGACGTATCATTTCTGAAAAAAGTTTGGTCTGACGAAGCAACAACATAAAGTAGAATTAAAAAAAACTGGTGCGCCTTGAGCCCGAAATGCGGTTAATGTTGTTTGAAAAAGCGGCAAAATCTATGATATTCTGGTTCACGAATCTCAGATTGTATGCGACAGTAATTGTTAAAATGTCAAAACCAAAAAAAATGAAAAATTTAACAAGCTTACTTTTGTTTGATTCAATTTTCTTTCGAGATTATAATCCTAACTCATTTTTTAAATCTTCTTATAAGACATATCCTTGCAGACACCCCCAAAACATTTTTGTGTTACCATGGCAAAAAGTGAAAAAAGCTAATAAAAAATTCAATTTATAGATTGGAGTACGCGCCTCACTGAAAATTTATATTTCAGCTCCTGGTCGCTGCATAGACATTTCTCAACTTCATAACCGACTCAGATTTTCGGAAAATTACACAATTTTTGGTGAAAGTTTTTTAGTTTAATTAAGGGCCTTTGAATTTCAAGAAAAAACTACTCGTAAAGGGTTTGTAATTTAAACAATCAGAAGTATTGATTGAGTCAATTTAATTTGAAAATTACGGAGACTTGACTGGCTTTACATGAACAAAAAAAAACATTTTTGTTCCGACTTTCGATACGAAAGTAACGGAATATTTGTGCTCGGGGTGGGTTTTTTTTTCTTCAGGCAAATTTCGACTTCTTAATTAGCCATTTTTGACGGAATTTTTCAAATGATTTTTAAGATCATTCGAAAGGTATTGTTGTCTTGAGCTCAAATTTGAAAAGATATTTCACCTGTGATAATTTTTCATAAAGTTATGGGGGTTTAAAGATTGCCATTATGGCCAATTTGGGACAATTAACGCGCGATATATTTCGCGCTATTAACGCGTAAGCGGAGAGTTAATCCGTCTTAGAAATCGTTCCAAATTGGTTAAAAGAAGCTTATTCGCCATATTTGGTTTGTTACAAGGAGCAAAATCTATCGTTTTGTACTTTGTATGGCGTGTGGGGGGATGATTTTCATAAAAAAGATCAAATTTTAGAAAACATAATTTTCATTTTATTTTTTCTAACATTCAATTTTTTAATGTTATTACTGCTCCATAAACCTTAAAAGGCAGTCGGAACATTCAGGGCTTCGCCCTGATACGAGCAGTCTTGTATAGTTTTGTTGTTTAATGTACAAATTGAAGTAATTTTTTTTTCAGTTTTGATTCAAACGGCAAAGTATAAGTTATAGCAATATCTTCGAAAAGAAGTGATTTTATAACGCTAGTGATGACCGGTTTGACGGTTGGGACTGAAATCAGACGAGGTTGTCTTGATTTAAAAGGTGAGAACCAATTGAACACAAACTAACTCTGACACACACATGTGCAAGCACGCGCAAGCCCACACACACACACAAGCCACTATCTTGCAAGCACAATATAAAATGACCCACGCAGCTACACCAGTCTACCTGAAACTCTTTGTGAAGTGGTAGAGATTTTTACTGGGTCTTAAAAATCTCCTCTAATAGTTTCTGTAATAAGGTCAATCACAAAGTTTTGTTGAATTTGAGCTCTGTAGTTTTAAAAACCTGTTTGGTTATTTACGCTCGTTGATTTTCCTCATACGTGCTGAACTGAGCCGTACGAACAAAGATTAGCAATAACATTTCAGCAACTGATGAGTAATTTATTCTGTTATTGAAACGAAACCTCCTGTAGTGGGGTTCCATGGATAATAATTGAGTATAGTCGATTTTCGTGGTCAAGAATGTTGGCATTAAAATCGATTATAATTACACTTTTGGACCACAAAAACGACTAGAATCCATTATATTCAATTTATATTTAAAAAATGATTGTATTTAATTTTAATTTAAAGTCTATTATAATTGCAAAGTGTTTTTAAAAAGCAATTTCAAATCGGCTTACAATCGCAAACTCATTTTATAGTTAGAAAAAAAATTTGTATACGTTAGTTAGAATCCTTCAAATTGATTATAATGGGTTTTATTGGATTATGATGACAAGACAATTTTCACATATTTTTTCAAGTTTAGTTAAAATCCCAAATAAGTGGCTAGAATGGATTAATGGATTATTGGGGCACAAAAATGTCACAAAAGGACTAGAATCCGTTATATTCGATTTATATTTAAAAATGATTCTATTTAATTTAAAGTCCATTATAATTGCAAAGTGTTTTTAGAAAGCAATTTCAAATCGGCTTACAATCGCAAACTCATTTTATAAGAAGAAAAAAAATTTATACGTTAGTTAAAATCCATCAAATTAATTATAATGGGTTTTATTGGATTATGATGACAAGTTAAAATCCATAATAAGTGGCTAGAATGGATTAATGGATTATTGGGGCACCAAAAAATGTCACAAAATTGATTTCAGTTTTTTTATCCCCAAAAAAGTTGTTTGTTAAATGACAGTGAAAACATCAAGAAAACCGTGTTTCACATGTAAAATTTTACGAAAAACATTGCATAATAAATGACAATAAGCTTTATTAGCGAACTAGTGAAGACTGTAGAAAACGCGAATTATTTCAAGCACAAAAAATTGGTCAATTTTTTTGATTAGTTTCAATGAGTTCTTTTTGATTTTTTTTTGTGTTTATTCTTCCGGCTGTTGGTGGAGTATTTGATTTGCTGGTTGGTTGCTTTGCTGACATCTGTGTTTTGTACCTAAATAAGGAGAAAAGCGATTATACCTGCGTCGCTTTATAGATACATCTCAACAATCTTCTGTAGATGGGTTATGTGGTTTGAAATTCTCAAAGTGAGCAGTTCAACCTGTGCTGAGTCTGTAAAAGTTTCCTTTTTGGTGTAACTTCATTATCATGAACGGCACTCTCCATTTCTTCAGGAGTTTCTTCATACCCTTCCGTGGGATCACGTTCTGAAAGAACTATATGTAGTCTCCTATTGAGTAGGCTCTGGCCCGCACCGCTCTCTTGTCAAGTTTATTCCTTTGTCTTATCTGTGCTTGTTGTGAGTTGACTCTGCCTACGTAATTAGTCTTACATAGTTTTGATTTATTTGGAAAACATAATAAGAGGGGTAACACATTTCGTAATTTCTTTTTAAAAAATTCGTCGGCTACTTCGTTGAACTTTTATTTAAATATTTCCAAAACTGAAATACACTCTCTCAAAAATGTACGTAAAAATTTATCTTGGCAGCAAAACTGCCTAATGGTTTTCGCAAACAAAAAAGACTTTTCAAAACTTTTCGTGTACATAAATTGAACCCCCCTAGTACAGCAGACTTCAGTGATCTTCTTTGTTTTTGAACACCATTTGCCGTACTAACTGCTAACCTGGACCTGTTAAATCATAACAATATTTCCGAGAAGCTGAAAAGCAGGTTCCATCCAGGAAACATACCAGTCAAAGGATGAGCTGTAAAAGAGGTTATGAGGACAATTTCGAGTAAAAACAATAAGGCTGACCCAATAAAATGAGGCAGAGTTTATACACTTAATGTTCCGGCCTAATGTTAATTTTGATTTTCGGTCGAAGTTCCATCAGTCTGTGATCTGGAGAGACAGTGATTTAACCTAGTTAATGTTAAAAAATGTGTTTATTATCAAGATTAGTCATCTTAGAAAAATTATGAGGTCGCACTATTTAAAGGTTTTGTTTTTGAAAAATAGTTTAGAAAAATTGAATCGAAAAAAAACGAAAAAAAAAATTGGTAAAAAATAAAGAAACACACAAAACAAAACAAAAATAAAACGAAATGAAACGGCGAAGTTTGGTGAATGAAAATGGATTATTATCAATTTAAATTGGAGTATAATTCAACTAAATTTTAGGGAAAAAACTCAAAAAATAACTGATTAAAATCGATTATAATTGAGTTTATTGACTTCAAAAAAGTACCATTATAATCCATTTTAATCGATAATAATCGTTTTGTTTGAAATTTATGGAGACTGTTAATAAAAATCAAAGGGCAAGTTAACATCCTCCCTCCCCAATTCGTTAGGGGGGATGTTAACTTGGTTCTGAGTTCGAATTTTCAGCCAATCAGAGAAGATCATTTTACATGCAGCGCTAAATAGATTTAAATTAAAACGAACGCTGGGGTGAAGGATCTTAACTTGGTCTATTTGGGGGGAGGATGATAACTTGATCCAACATCATTTATAATTGATTTTTGTTCAAGAAACCTCACTGAGGGCTATTCAGGAGAACAAAATAGAATGAGTTCAGTTGATATAGCTATCAAATTGGCATTTCAACTATTTTTCAGTGTGGGTGATGAAAAGAAGACTTCTCATATTGGGGCTAAACTATAAAAATTTTAACTTAGGATGGAGGATTTGAACTTCAAAGAAGTTTTTTTTTAATTCTTAAGAAAGATGAAGTTTTCCAACAAAGCTTAAACAGTTTTAAATACTTTTTCAGATGTTTTTCCCACACGTTATGTAAAGGTTAAAGTTTTTTACTTAGCATCTAGTAGCATAATAAAAGGAAAAATTTCTCGCATCAATTGAACTTGGATCAATCAGTTTCTAGGCGCCACTTACTCGTTAATAGCATGAGCTACATAAGCGCCAATCAGGCCAAGCTGGCACTTTTCAATTTCTGCGAAAATTACAAACCAAAGTTTTAATCAAAATAACTTTTTATAACAATTTTGCACTCATGGCATCAAAACTATCAAACAATTTAAAAAACGCCGTAAAAACTGGATAAAAAATTGAAGTGTTTCTGAAATTGTCTGAACAAGATTTAATGTAATGGACTCGTAAAACCGCTGATGTTGTTGTTCCGATTTTCGAAGGACGTGAGGAATATCTATGCTTAGTGTGTTTTTTTTTCGGTCAATTTCAACTTGTTAACAAAGCGTTTTTGACGGAATTTTTAAAAACCCTCTGAAAATGTTCTGAGCTCAATCTTAAAAAAATATTTCACGTGTGATTTTTTTTCGTAAAGTTACAGGCGTTTGAAAATTAATAATTTGGCCAATATGGGATAATTAAATTGCGAATTTATGCGTAAAAGCAAATTAAGCCGTTACAATTTGAATTGAGGCACGCAATTTAATCCTATTGTCACAATACGAGACGCTAAACACACCCTTAGTTTTTTTTTTATAGCGAGAGTGGCAATAAATTGAAAAAAAAAGAAAAAAATTTTTTCTCATTTATTTTGTCAACTATTCAACGAAAAAAAATTTTCAATTGGCCTTCAATGCAGTCGGAATTTTCAGCGCTTTTACTTGATAAATAAACAATCTTGTTTAAACTTCAGATTTGATATTTTGTTTATATTGCTGCTTCGATAAAATTACGATAAATTTTTGCTTAGCAGTTTTTTTTTCGATATAGCTACAAAAGACAGCAAATTTTAACAGAGGTCAATTAATCTAACCTGCAGAAAAACATACTTTTAGTTGAGCTTTCAAATAAAAAGATCAGATGTGTTGGTTTGTTTACTTGGTCAGTCTTGTGCTTCAAAAACAAAAAACGCTTGTTTTTCGTTTCAATTTTTGTTCAACTTATAAACGATTAGTCAACTTGCCGTCAAATACGTTCCACACTGTTTCGACCAAGCAGATGCTGCTTTTTGTTCCGACATACGTAACGAAAGTAACGGAATTTTTGTGCTCGATTTTTTTTTCTCCAGACAAATTTCAACTTTTTTACTTGCCATTTTGACGGATTTTTTCAATATCATTCAAAAGGTATTGTTTCACCTGTGATCAATTTTTGTGAAGTTTGTCAATTATTCAAAAAAAAAAAATTCAGTTGGGCTTCAGTGCAGTCGGATTTTTGCAGGGATTTTCCCTGATAAACAAACAGTCTTGCTTAAACTTCAGATTTGATATTTTGTTTATATTACTGCTTCGATAAAAATACGATAAATTTTTGCTTAGCATTTTTTTTTGATAGAGCTACAAAACACAGCAAATTTTAACAGAGGTCATTTAATCTAGCCTGCAGAAAAACATACTTTTAGTTGAGCTTTCATTAAAAAAAACGATCAGATCTGTTGGTTTATTTACTTGGTCAGTCTTGTGCTTTAAATACAAAAAACTATTGTTTTTTTTTTCAAATTTTTTTCAACTTATAAATGATTAGTCAACTTGTCGTCAAATAAGTTCCACACTGTTTCAACCAATCAGATGCTGCTTTTTGTTCCGACTTACGTAACGAGAGTAACGGAATATTTGTGCTCGAGTTTTTTTTCTCCAGACAAATTTCGACTTTTTTACTAGCCATTTTTGACGGATTTTTAAAATATCATTCAAAAGGTATTTTTTCACCTGTGATCAATTTGTGTGAAGTTATGGGGATTTAAAAATTAACATTGTGGCCATTTTGGGACAATTAACGCGTAAGCGGAGATTTAATCGGACGTAGAAATCGTTCCAAAGTGGTTGAAGGAAGCTTATTTGCCATAATTGTTTTGTTACTATCAGAATGGTCGGTGTTTTTTGCTTTAGTTAACATACAAGGTCTACAAAATTCTAGTAGTATCTTAATTATCTACTATGATTTTGCCTGAATGACTCACTTAATTTCTACGAAGTTTAAAGATTATTTAAAAATTGCTCTTTAATTTTTTTTGCGATTACAGCACTGCAAATGAAGCCAAAAAATTTTCAGTACAAGCTCCTCTTTTTTGTTTTTGTTCAAATTGTGGTATTTTAGGAACTGTATTTTGTGATTGATGAAATGAGTAGAGAAGAAGCACAAGTATTCCAAACAAAGTCAATCGTTTAATGACTAATGGAATGACTACAGATATCAGTTGTGAGCTTTTGGGTGAACTTAATTTTGTTCTCTCTTTCTGCAATGAATTTTTTCTTCGTAAGAATTCCAATTTTTTTATTTTGAGATTTTTTACGTCTACGTTTTGCAAAACCTGTTGCTCTTCTTTTAGCAAATATACTAGAAACTCGCTAACGAAGTGAAAAAAATTCGCACAATGGAGAATGAATTGTTTTTGAAGTCTTCAAATAGATAGAAAATTGAGAGAATGGAATCAGATTGTATGCTCATTGTTTAAAATTTTAGCCATTGTTGGAACTGAACCACTTCCACTATCTGAGCAATATCTTAGAGAAAATATTATGAATCAGAGGTAATTGACACTAAGGAACAGATGGGCATCTTGATATCACTTTTTGTCCGTGAGTTTCTGGATCTAAGTTGACTCAATTCTTCGATTTGTCAAGCATCTCTCAAAAACTTGAGAAAAAATATTTGTAATTTGTAATTCTACATCCCCAGTTTTTTTGATGAATCAAGTTTTGTTTTAAATTTATTGTATTCAGTCCTCTATGCCTTCTAGCTGTTGCTGTTTTACAAACCCCTGGCTTAGAGTTTTTTCACTTTAACTAGCAAATATCAACGACAAGTTGTTCCTTGATTGGGAAGAATTTCATTAGATTTAAAATCAGTTTTCAAGTCATCTTGTGTTTGTCCATAAAGAGGTAAAAACCGTCAAAAAATAGAAGTTTGTAAATCAAGTTTGGGTTGAATGGTACCAATGTTTAACCAATGAAAAAAGACGAGAAACTCCAGAATCACTTGAAAACTGAGGACATAAAATTTTGTTTTTTGATAAATAAGATTTCATTCGTAGCTCTGGCGAAATTAACAAATAACCGGTTGTACTAGTTAATATAGCTAATCAAACTGTTTTTTTTTTACACATATACTTACTAGATGGCATTAACTGAGCGAGATCTATTTCAGGTGCGCCAAAACAACTTCCGTCTTAGTCACTCAAGACGATCTTCAACAAAAAGATGAAATTGGGAAAATGTGGGAATCAAAAACTACAAAATTCAATACCTTTGCAAAAAATTTAAAAATTTTTTAAAATATTTTGAATTTTTTCAGTGATTTTTTTCGTTTTTCTAGTCATTTTTCCAGATAATCTGTTTTCCAATTGTTCTGTTCTATTATGAATGTCGATTATGCTTATATTTTTTGTTTAGATTTTTTTTATCATACCGCGCACCCTGTTTTTTGTTACACCACGAAAAAAACTCTGTGCAATAAAAATTTTTGTGTTTTTTACGACTATGGTCGGAACATTCTGTGCTGCTTGCACACTTACCGACTATTTTTGTTTATATAAAGCGGCTGTTTTTATTAAAAATTGGATGACGTTTGATAGAATTACAAATTTTCAACGGTTCATAATTATGCAGTTTTTCATGTGTATAACACATCTTTGTATCTCATTTAAAATTGTCAATTATCCGTCCTCTTTAAAGAAAAAAGTATTCCGGTTAAAAATATATTTTTTTTCTTATCAAGCATTCTTTTTTGGCTAGCCGAGAAATCAAAACACCTTGCTGGATAACTGGTTCAATGAAAGACTTGTAAATCAGAACTAGAGTGTTATGGTCAAAATAACTTTGTAGTGAAGTGTGAATGTATGAAAAAGGTGAATGTAAGAAAACAGTAGTTAGAACAAATTAAATTATGATATTAACCGAGTTAATGAATTAGTCTGAAATTAGTCTGAACATTGGACAGAGCCATTTCCTATCGATGTAGCTTTGGCAAATACTTTTACAGAGATGAATTAAAAAAATAAACTATATAAGCTATTGTAATTAGTCTACACACTTGATGTGATTGAAAAAAATTTCAAATGGTTGAAAAAAGTGTGGTTGAAGAAATAAACTAATGTAATTAGTCTACACAGTTGATGTGATTGAAAAAATTCAAATAGTTGAAGAAAGTGTGGTTGAAAAATTATCAAATGGTTGAAAAAGATGTGGTTGAAAAAAGTTCAAAAATTTCAAAGCTCAACTTATTTAGCTGGGCAAAGAACGTTCCCTTTGGCGATTACTCAGATGTGAATAGTAAACATTACCAAATCATCATCTCAGCCAGGAAAGGAATTTGTCATCTGTCATAAAGATTGTGGCTACAGTTTCAATTTGATTTTGGCAATCAATTGATTCCTGATTTCAGTATCAGAGAACCTGTTGAAAGATAACCGACGGGATACGAAATGTTGCAACCAAGAAAAAAATAACGCCGTAGCCTTGCGACCGGGTTGAACAAATTTAGCCATTTCTAGACTTTAGCGTCCATAATGATGCGTCGCGACTTTTGCGACCAAGCTGGAGAAACTTTCGCGACTCAATTTAGCGTTCAGAAATTTGCGGCTTTTTGTTCCAAAATTTTGCGAGCTATGTTTAGATTTTCGCAGCACTATTCTCAGATTTTTTCGAGTATCCACATTTTGGTGACCTTCTGTTTGGGATATCGCGACCAAATTATGGTATGTCCAGACTTTCGCGACCTATAGCGCGATTTTCTCGTCTTAAAAGTAAATTTTTGTTTTTAATAATCAATCTTCAGTCAGGACAATTAGGCCAAAAGAGAGAATGGTTAGTACTCATAGTTCAAAGTCATAGAACAGAGTCGGTGGAGGCTGGATGAACAACTCCCAGCTTAGTAGCTCTGTGTCTCAATTAGCGGGGTTGCTGAGACAATTGAGTCGGGCTGACGCTAGCTGGGACTGCGCGTGATTCTATTTCGAGTAACCTAAAATAATTTATAATTGACAAGTTAGTTGAAATAGGTATAACCAAGGTGAAATACCGGGTTGGATTAGTTGTTTGAGCAAAGTGCATTGCTCGAGTTTTTAGAGTTTGGGATTCAAGCCATGTAAGTATCGACGAGAGAGTGTCACGACGCAGCGAGCGAAAGAGCGAATTTAATTGCGTAGCAGTTTAACCTATCGAGTGGTTAAGCGGAGAAAGCATGGGGCCTTATTGTAACACTTTTTGGATAGTGGAAAATATTGAGCCCTAGAATCCACCGCTAGCTACAGTACGATATAAAGGGGAGAGTACCTGCGGTGGATTTGACTCTGAATAGGTTTTTACCCAGAGGAGAATTTACCGGAAGCTTACAGAAACTAACTGAAACTCGAACTTTCAAATGTTAAATGAAAACTAGTAATATTTACCAATGATGTGTCTAATTATTGCCTATAAATATCATTAGCTATGCTCACAAACAAGTGAACTACAATCTTGAATAAAGTTCAAATGGCCGTTCGTCTAATTTTACTTCTTCTTTTAATAGTAAAACTTGGACTGTCCCGCTGGTCTTTCGGGTCATGTCCAAAAGTTAAACCTGTCGATATAGTTGGCCTGCTGGAGATTCAAGGTCTGTGGTTCGAATCTGCTAAGTTCTATTCTGGGTATGAGAACCCACTCAAGCAGTGTACATACATGTATTTAGCCCCACCTTATGTCGAGTCAGGTAGGAAAGTTTTTTAATAGATTTCAAGACCAAGAATTTGAGGCAGTGAATTTAAAAGGTCGCCCCCTTTGGTGCTGTTTTAGGAACAACATCCATTTTTGGCCGACAAGTCATAGACTTTGTTCTAAAGGCGCCCTCTAGAAGTTTTAGCAAGTTAGGGTCTTCATCGCGTTTGAGCTAAAGTCGAAAAATCAATTTTTGGGAAGCCTAAAAGCCTAAAAAAGGTCTACGAATTTTTCATTTGTAGTCCTGATTTCAAGCCCTGATTTAGGTTTGCCTCATATGAATATGCTGAAAAAAAGTAGAGACTTTGGCTTTCGGGAAGCATTTCATCTTCACGGAGTCATAACTCAGAGAACACCTCCTATCGCTGATTTCGCCATTGAAAAGAGATACTTCTACCAGATTTTTCCCAAAACATTTCACGGCAAGCTCATTGCTTTGAGGTCATACGAGTACATGGTGTTATACGACTGCCAACAGGAAACTCACACATATTCGAAATCGAGTTTTTTAATAGTTTTTTACTTCTAGATTACATTTTTAATGGAAAAATGTTTTTTTTTCAATGCTGAGTATGGGCATCTAATTTTTGGCAAAGTCTTTTTAAAAAAACGTTTTCTCTCATAATACAAAACGTCGTCAAAACATCAACTTGACTTTCAACTTTTCGAAAAGCCTACTCATTATAACATTTACAACAAGACTGCTCGTATCAGGGCAAAACGTTGAATGTTCCGACTGTCACTTCTGGAACATTTTTTGGTTTGAAAATGAAAATGAAAACTAGTTATTTCTTAGTTAAAACTTTTTTATCCGACGTTCAAACGAAACATAAGTGTTCCCACTTTTGAAAAAAAAAACAGAATGTTTATCCTTGTGATAGTTTTTTATTCAGTCATCTTTAGAGTCTTACAAAACCCCAAAAACTTTGAAAAAAATCACAAGTGAATAGTTTTTTTAATTTTAAGTTTAGGGCTTCAACATATTTGATACCGAATATAAAAAGTTACGTTGCTCGTTAGAAAATTACGAAATAAGAAATCGAAATTCGTCTTGAGAAAAAAATAAAGACCTAACATACTGACATTTTTTTCGAACGAAAACCACTTTTTTTGTGAAATTTATCCATAATTTTATCTAGGTTTTTGCAATTATTCAATTTTATACCGAAATAAAATTATTGTACAAACTGCTTGAATATGGCCGCAGGGAACTATAATCAACGAGGAGATGTGGATATTCACCCGGATGCGCGGCATCAGTTCACATGGATTGCATCTGATCTACCAGGAACTAACTGCTATTGGCATCGATATGAGGGGAATAAGGCCCATAAATCACATGAACTGTCCTTACGACGACGAGATAGGGTTTTAGAAACGAATAGTCTCAAAGTTTATAAATTTAAACTCAAAGTTTAAATGCTATTAAAACATCGATAGTTTTTGAGACCAAGAGAGAAAATGAGGTAAGAGAAAAAAGAAGCCTGTGGTGAATTGAGGCTCGTGGCTTAGCGGTGAATTCAATCATTCTAAACAAAACGAACAAAACAATTAAAATAAAAAATTGTTTTCTTCTCACAGATTATTCAAAAGCGGTCAGTTTACATAATTATGATATGCAGGGAGGGACATCAGAAAGCCCGATAAGCCTAGCCACGTGATGCCTTCATAAAGTACTATTTCTAAGAATTACTAAGAAGTTTCAACTGTAGGGTAGTATTCGTTTTCCAAACCATAAAACCCCAATTTTTAAGAAAAAGAAAAAGACCGATAATTTCTTTATAATTTGTGATAAATCTCAAAAAAGTGAAAAAAGTTTTTAATTGACTGTTTCAGCAAATTTTGCCAAACATAGTCTCTACTCCATATACCTATTCCCTTGGGACTTTTATTAGTAAAATTATTCTTGGATTAATTTTTTCACCCATTTTTGTTTCAATATCTGAGTCTCTGAGTCCAAAATTGAAATTTTTTAGGATTTCACTTTTCAAACCTTTACATAAAAGTTTAAATAAAGTTTTGAATAGCAACTGTTTGTGCAATTCTTTCAATAACCATATCATGCAGGTTTCTTCAAAAATGTTACATACTGATATCTCCGTTTTTTTAACAATATTCCCAGACTTTTGTTTTGTGTTACAGACTGATATCTCTGTTTTCTTAAGAATATTAAAAGAAAAATATTCTCGGAAACAGAAATATCAGTCTGTAAAATTTTCAAAAAAATCTACATGATATGGTCAGTGAAAGAATTTCACATATACTTGCTACTCAAAACTTTAGTTAAACTTTCACGTATAGATTTGAAAACTGAATGCCTTAAAAAGATTTAATTTCAAATATTTTTAGTGATGTTTTATTCGCACTGCCGCACACTATAAACCCAGTTTGCATTTTTGGCTGAGTGTGACTGAAATATGATTTAGTTATTTAAGCTGTTGTTAGTAAGTCACGTAATCGGTAGAGCAACCCATGTAAACTAATGTTTTTTTTACGAGAAAATCGATAAAATTGCTTCCATGTGAACGCCGAAACATTTATTATAGAGTCTTTTTTAACATCCTTGGTTCCTATTTTTATAATGATTACTACTTTGATTGTTTTTCTTTGAAATTTTGTCAAAAATCTATGTTTGAGTCATCTTATTGATTTACAGCCAATTTCCTGTTTTTGATAAATCTTCTTTGAATGGGTGTAAATTAAATTCTTTCTACTTCACTGCTGTATCGTCAGAATATAAATATGTGTTCCCTGGATTTTTTATTGTTGGTAAATCATTTATCAGTAAAAATAACAGTAGAGGCCCGAGGACTAACCCCTCTGGAACATCGCAGTGAATAGTTTTTGAGTTTAGTTTTTTGGGCCTGTTTTGACTACTTGTGATCTATTACTTTGATATGATTTCACAAATGACTGAATGGTATATCGTACTCCGCAGTTCTTAGCAATTTTTACAATTGTATCAAGTGAATACGTATCAAAGATTTTTTAGACCTATCAAAAAAGCATATGTTACAATCGGGTTCTACTCGTAATCAGTTCGGATGTCATTCATGAATTTCACCAAAGCGTCCGTTGTTGGTAATTTTGGTCTGAACGCCAATTGGTTTTAAACCAAAACACCATGTTTATCTAAGAAATCGTTAATGCGAATGTTAAGTAGCTTTTCAAAAAATTTGCTAAAAACTGGCAAATGCGATATTGGCCTATAGTTTCTGGATCTTTCTTTGTTCCCTTTTTAGGAATTGGTAAGTTTTTGGCCAACTTACGACAATCTGGAAAAACATTTCGTCCAAACTTTTTTGTTAGTTTACTCAGATAGTTAATTTTTGCCATTTTTATCTCTCATATGACAAAATTGTTGAACCCAAAAAAATAACAACTTTATTTTGAATGAAAATTACACAAAACCGAGAAAGTTTAATGTTCGTTTATTTCAGAAGACAAAATATAAGAGGATGTTGATTCTGATGAAAATTTGAGATGACTTACTTGTCTTAGCCAACAGATGTCCTATACTAGCATAAAAATGAATAAATTTTCTATTTCCTCTTCGCTAAGGTTAACAGTTTTTTTTTCAATTTATTTTCTTGACTATCAATTTTTAGAATGCATTTATTGTTTTTGCAAACTTTGACATGCGACTGTCACTTCCTGACCTCTTTGTTATTTGGGAACTTTTAGTTATCCGCTGGATTTATGATTTCCCTATCCTATGAGTTTTCTGTTTTTGTTTATCCTTAGTTTTAGTTGAAACGGATTGGTTCATTTCTGATGTGAATGTTTGATGAAAAATTGGAAAAACTTATTCGAATCTAGGTTTGTAATTTCTTCGCCGTGCTTTTGTGTTTCATGTAGAAAATTTAAAATCCTTTTTCGCAAAGGTTTTTTTTAACGTTTTCTCGTATGTTTTTTCTTGAGAAAAGTCATCAGAGGACTCTTTCAAGTACGTAATTACTGATAAACAGTCTGTAATTAATGCATCCAACACCTTAGCAACCGTGGCAAACTTTGAGTACATCAAATCGATGCAAAATTTGGAATTAACTTTCTGACAAGTTGATAAATAATGGTTTGGACATTTTAGAAAATTAGAAAAATTTAGAAAATTATCGCCAGAAGTTTTTAATTTGAGTTTTGAAACGGTCAAGAATGAAGTCTCAGCATAGAACCTGTTTGTCATTGGGTCCTAAATCAAAACTATCCAAGTAGTCTTCCAAACTTTTCAATGAACCAATCAGTTTCAAGCCAAAGCTCAAATCCGCTACCGTTGAAAATATTTTTTTGTTTGAAAGTCAAAATTTGATACTGTTCTGAAATATAAACCACTAGTGGTTTGTCCTTTTGCACAAAATAGCCTCTTCCTATCTCTTCTATACTTTTTCACTTGTTGGTATTTCGGTAAGGTGACGCCTTATTTGTTTGAATCCGTTTTCGAGCATGTTTCCGGTAGTGCAAACTCATTGAAGTGTACACACCTAAAGTTGAAGCTGGTCAATTTTTTCTTCAATGATCCAATGTTTTTCAAAACAAAAAACACCCATCCATTTTAGAAAGAACACGCGCCTGTGACCATATACGATGAATTAATTCAGCCCAATGTTTTTGTGAAAATTAAAAATTTTTATCGAAAGAGGCTTATCATCCTCAACTTGTTTCGAATTAACCTTTCGAATGAACCGATTTTTTTTTTCAAATATTGTTTTTTTTTGCTCAAGTTTGACTATGATTCTTCAGTTTGTTTCAAGTTTGTTTCTTAGTAACGTGGAACAAATGCCTGTTGATATCGCAAGGTACTCACGCATATTTGATTAGTAACACGCATCATCACTTTATTTCCGTGTTTGGTGAATATTAAAAAAAAAACATAATTTTTTTTCAGATCATTTTTTATTACAAATGCGAGAAACCGAGTCTGAAAATAATGAATTTTCACAAAGATTTTTTTAAAATCAAAACACGGAATGAAAGAGAACAAGGGCTGTGAACTCTAACTTTTTTTCTTGGTTTTGTTATTTCAATTTACTTTTTTTTCAATTTTTCTTGTTGGACAACGCAGAAAAGATAAGCGCTTCTTAAAAACATTGATCAATTTTTTTCAGATTTTTATTTCAATGGTGTTTCAGCGTATCAAAATTGTGTTTTAAAAATGCGAAAGATGATATAACCCCAATGATATAACAAGGTTCTCATGCACACTTCATTAGTACACATGCATCTTGACTTTAAATTTTTTTGTAAAGAAATTAAAAAAAAAACAAGTTTTTGTTTCAAAACAAAACAGCGGAAACTGAGTATCTGAAATGAAATTTGATGATAATTTTTCTCATTTAAAACACAGAATGAATGAGAACAGGGTTTCTTGTTTTTTGTTGATTTTTTTTCATATCACTTTTTTAATGTTTCTCCGCGGACAACGCAGAGAAGATAATTGCTCCTTATGATCATAATTGAATTTCATTCAATTTTCAGTTGCTGTTTCAGCGTAGCATGTTTATTTTCAGTAATTAGAAAGAACTGCCCCGCTGATTTCGCAATATTCTGATATGAATTTCATTAATATACATGCATCTTGAAATTTATTTCAATTTCAATGAAATTTAAAAAAACCATAACTTCTTTCAACTGTTTTTTACAACAATTGTTTGAAACTAAGTATACGAATTAAAATCAACGTTGATTAATTTCAATCAAAGATGGGAATAATGGAGAACAGGAGTTATGGAATCTTGTTTTCTTTTTTGTTTGTTGATTATTTCAATTCAAGTTTTTGTGAAAACTTCTCCTCGGAAAACGCAAAGAAGATAAGTACTCGTTATCAAAGTGAATCAATTTTTTCAGGTATTTTTCAAATGTTAATTCAGCTTATCAAGTTTGTTTTTTACTAAAGTGTAAGAGCTGCCGCGCTTACATTGCAAGATACTCATGCACATTTCAATAGTACATATGCGTTTTTACTTTTACTTAAGACTAATTGAATATGAAATTTTAATTGAATACGATTCCTTTCTATCAAAAGAATGAATGATGGAAAACAGGGGCTAAAAAATAAAAAAAAAATCGGATTTTTTGTTCTCTGTTTCATTATAAATTTTTTCCAATATTTCTCCGCGGACAACGCAGAGATAATAATTGCTCCTTAAGAACATGAATGAAATTTTTTGAGTTTTTTCTAATTGTTGTTTCAGCGCATCAAGTTTCTTTTTGGTTTCTGGAAAGAACTGCTACGCTGATATCGCAAGATACTCTTACACATTTAATTAGTATACATCCATCTTCAAGATATTTTTGTTTTTAATGAAATTTAGAAAAAACCAGGACTTTGTCAAAACATTTCTTAGTACAACTGCGAGAAAATCAGAACAGGGAATGAAAGCGAACAGGGGTTATGAACTTTTGTTTTTTTGTTGAGTTTCGTCTAATTCATTTTTGTTTCTGCGCGGACAACGCAAAGAAGATACTTGCTGCTTATAAACATGAACCAGCTATTTCAGTTTTTTAAATTGTTGTTTCAGAGTATCAAGTCTTTTTGGTAACTGAAAAAAGCTGCTATGCTAATATGGCAAGGTAGTCATACAAATATTGACTTTTTTTTCATTTTTAAGGAAAATTAGAAAAAACTAAGTTTTCAGTTTTCAAATTTGAATTTGTTTTCAGTTTCTGTAGATTTAATTCTTTCATTCGCTTTTCTCCTTTTTCCTCATTTGTTTTTTTGCTTTTTTTTTTTGCGTCAGGTAAAATGCGCATTTTTTTCCCGAAGATGTGTCATTTTTGTCGCGCTTTTTTCGTTCGTTCGTTCTTCACAACTCTTTTTTTGGATAGCTCACACTCGACAACTCAGCAAAACTGTTCACTGTAACTAATTCAGTTGCAATGTTGCTATTTGTGACAAAAACAGATACCAAACAACTTTTTGTTGACGTTCTCAACCCTTTTATATTGGCCTCTGCTTCAATAATTTCTTCGTAGTTTGGTAGTTTTCCACTGACATAAATAAATATACCATTCAACTCTTTTCAATTTTTCCAACGAGCTGAGAAAAATGATGTCCATTTAGTCGAATTACCAAAAAATATGACTCTGACTGCTCAATAAAAAAATCATTGCCAGTCCCTGGTAAAACATGGTGCGATCAGCTCAATAATCGATGCCCAATCGATGCGTAATACAATTTGATACTTAGATGCGTCAAATGGTGGTTTACAGATCACAAGGCATTTTTTCCGGCTATATATTTGCTGTGCGCGTAATTGCACTTTCATTTCTTTCCGCTTCCGTTCCATATTTTCACTTTTTCTTGTGCAAACTTTTTTTTCCGATTTCACTTTTCCCCACTTGTTTATAACGATTTTCCATTTGTGATTTCAATTGGCGCATCTCTGACTCCACTGTTAGTTTCATAGCATCTGCAGAAAAAAATTGTTTTGGCTTCGGGAACGTTCTAGGTTTTCTTTTTTCTTTTTTGTCAAAGGATCAAAACTTTGAGCACAATTTATTTTTATTCTTTCGACAAACTTCAACTTTTATCTGGCAATCTCGACCAAAAATTTATATAAGCTTTAAAGTGTTTAAAAAGATAGGCGACACAGAGGCAATAAGTATGGCGTGTGAGTTCAGCAAGAGAGAGTCTTGAGTGGACAGAGAACTCAATTTGAACATTTTGGAAAGCAAATGGTTTAAAATTTGTTTTTTTTTGCAGTTTTTGATTGTTTTTCCGGGCTTTTCTTGAAAAGAAAGTGATGTTTTGCAAATCAGTTGAGAGTTTAATATCTCCGTTTATCCTTCAAATCTACTTAAAATTTGTTGAGTTTGAGTTAGTAATACGACTTTCTTTCTATCATTCTTAAATTTTTACATATACATAAATCTGTCTACTCCTTATTTTTTGATCTATTGCTTGACATCTATTTAAGTTTTTGCATGAATTTTTTCTGTTGTATATTTCTGTTGAAGGATTTGTGTTTCAGTCAACAGATCAAACAAAATCTGTCAAAAATTTTTCTCTTGAAGCATTTTTTTACTCGACAGTTTATTTGTCAACAGTCGACATTTTTGAGGTAATCAGCTGAAAAGTATTTCACCATAATTAGGAGGGGAGAAAACTAAAATTTTCAATGGAATAACACAGGAAAAAACGGCAATTTGTGCCCTCAAATGTAAATTGGCCTAAGCCTGCAAGCCATTGTGCTAAGATATCTGTTAGTTTCGTTAACAAAACAAAATCTTTGAAGTCGGGTAGCTTTTTTCTCTTTTCAGGCGTTGGTTTTACTGTTACGTTTAAAAAAATACACGAAAAAAATTTTGGAATCAAAATTTTAATTTATTAAGTCAGAAAACAGGTCAGCTGTATGCAAAGAACTAATCTACTAGCTAAATCTTTATAAAATTATGTATTTCAAACTTCACAAGAAAAGAATTTTTGGAAATCTTTATGAGATAATATAAGGAACGCTCGTTATTGACATTTGTTTTTTTATTGTAGACTCATGAAGACAAAAACACGGAGATAGAAAACCCAAATTGTATGGAGTACAAATTTTAGGGAGCCTGCTAGTCTAGTGGTTTGCTTAATGAAACCGACTTGTTTCATTTTTTCATATTACAATCTTAAATTCTAAGCGACAAAAAACCTCCGACTTTTCTTGTTTCAATTGAAATTTTTTTTATTATAAATATATATATATATATATATATATATATATATATATTTTTGTTCTTTTTCTTCACCCCCCTACACCTCACACGAACATAACTTTTATGGTGTAACGAGTGTTTTTACAAGGTTAATTATGAAGACCAATTCTGTTTGTCATAGCTTAATTAGTCCCAATGTCAATTATCGATTTTCATAACAATCGAACAATGTGAACAAAATTTTTACTTAAAATTTTTTGCAGGTCTCAGGAAAAATAAAAATAGTCAAATGTCTTCCTTCTATATCTCATAAAATAACTGAAGTTGTATTTTTATGGGTTTTCAAAAAAACTAATGGTCCAAAATCTTCTCAAACGTGACACAACAATTCGTCCGAACCGCTTTTTTGACAAAAGCCACATTTCTAAGGATTTATTAAAAGCCAAAATTTGCAGCTAGCAACTTTTCATAGCAGACTAGAATTTATAACGGCTTCAATTTTTGATCAGATAAAAAAAAGATGAAAAAAGAAACTAGAAGAAGTATTCATTGGAAAAAAACTGCAATGTTTCCTCGATGCAAAAAGCGCAAAAGTATGTTTTAAAACTCAATACACGCACGGGTTATAAAACGCAATCCACTTGTTTGGTTTTTAAATTAAAAACAGCAAAATTGTTCTTTGTTGTTCCGACTTTCATTTAATCCTTAACTGATTTTTGGGAAATAAATTGTTTGTAATCTGCTATTTTTGGACTGCCGAGATCAAACTATAAGTGCTAAAACTACCCGGTCTGAAGTTTCACCGCGTTAACCATCGATTTTTCTGTAGTATCCTAGCAGTCGCTAATTTCCGGCGCTGATTCATATTTAATTCAGAGTTTTTTCATAGCTAAGCCTGAAATATTTCAGAGCTATTTCAGTAATGATTCCGGAGAAACTCAGCGCTAAAACTTCCAGAAGCTTTTAAATGAGACAATGACTTGATATACCCTACAAATTCCGAGTGTACAAGGATTCGAGGCGCAGAGGTAGGATAGATGTCTGCTAGGTTGATGGTTGCAGGATCAAACCCCTGTTGTTAACAAATTTTGCTCTTTTTATAGGTTTTTTTATTGCTGAAAATTAGGCAAATTAGCAGTACCCTATCGATAAACTTTAAAATAGTGGCAATGAGCGTCATTCGTCATTAATTCATTATTGGTGATCCCTGTTTTTTTTTCTATCGCTAATCAACCAGGGTAGTGGTTTATTCATACACGGATTTAATTGGAACTACAAAACAATCTCCTACCCCTTTCATGAAGGGGGAGATTGTTAAATAGATCAAAATTGTCGATTTCGCAATCAATCAGAGTGCAGCTCAATTCAAGCTCTATTGCTAAATTTTTTTAGTAGGAAATTGTTAGTAGGAAAATCGGTTGAATCATTTCGTGACATTGCTCGCTTTTTTGGTGTATGCCCTTATCGTTGATGTGCGACCTCGTCGACTTCAACACAATACAGATGTCTGAAAAGATTTTTTGTATCTTTTCTGATACAATTGACCTACAAATGGTTCTATTAAAAGTTAAATTCATCCCCAAATGTCTTTGTGCGTCAATCAAACTTTATCCAATCATGACAAACAAATTTCAATCAAATGTTTTGTTTCAACAACAGACATTTTGCCTTGAACTTAAACTTCTTCAAAACTGTGTTTACGATTAACAAATATATTTAAAAAACAGATGTTTGGTTGTAATTGTTAATTACAAAAACAAATATCTCAAAGACAGTATATTTACTTGAACCATTCTGTGATGAGAGCCACTATTCCAGAGTTCTCATATTTCTTAGCATTTATTTCGGTATGCCAATGTCGATTTCGGTTAATATGCCCAAAAGCACCAGCTTTACCAGCAATTGATCTCTCGGAGCTCATCGGAAAATGGTACGAAATTGAGAAATTTGAAGTCAGCTTCGAAAATGTCTTCAACACCTGTAGTTTCGTTGAATTTTCTGCATACAAAACGTATAACATAACCGAAATCATCACAGGTGAGATACTATTCTTTATCTTCTCGAAAACTAAATTAAGCTATGTTAAAAGTGTTCAATCAGTAAAATCATTAAGGAGTCCTAGATTGAGTTTTGTTGGTGCGTGAGCAATGTCTCGAGAAATTCAGAAATTAATTTTATGATGATTGTCTTTGATTGATTTTCACGTTTTGCAAATCGGCTCACTGCACACAACGTCTCTGCTAATAAATTGAGCGTACGGGCATTGATACTTTACTAAGCGATCATTGCTGGTTGAATGCTTAGTAATTTTATCCTAAGTTATAAGTCTCACCTTAGATCGTCAAGTTGTCTTGACAAAAATTAGAGTAGAAACAATATTTAGAAAAGGTATGAATTAATTAGTTGGTTAAATACAAAGCACTGGGTTATTAGATTATATAAACGAATCGAACAGCTTAAGAAAATTTACCTATGAGGGGAGGTTGAGTTAATCATATTTTGTTCATCAATATTTTATCTTCTTTCTAAGGTCGATGGCTGATTAGTGTTCTTGGGTCGCCCTTGATTGTGTCCACTTCGGCACTTCTGGTTTGGTCGTCAGTATCGTCTTGCCGTAGTCCTTTTGGTACTTGTAGTCCAGACTTCCTCAGGTGTGGGTATCTCGAGTATCTCGATTTATAATTTTATCGAACTTTAAATGAGAACTTATTCACTATTTTATTTGCGAAAAAGGCTAGTTTAATTTTATTGTAAAGGCAGAAAAGAAAACTTATTTATTTTGAAAGGATCTGACTGAAGAGATCTGACTTGCTGCTTACTGAGCAAAATGAAGCACCGAAGATTTCAGGCCAGTCCTTTTGCTCGTAAGCATAAGCCGGCGGCTGATTCAATCTTTAATTATTTAGGTTTCACCTGCTCCTTTGTTCTCCCTTTCTTATAAGGGAATTTTCAACTAGTTTTTATTTGATTTTTTCAAATCAAATATCTTTAACTTATTAGTCCCCTTTGATAAAAACAGCAGCCTTCAGTTTAACTGATTAAAAATTCATATTACTCTCTCTGATGCATCATATTGCAGGTGCATCTCTGCTTAATCAAAGCAAGGAGAATTTCAATGCAGCCGGCAAGGCTGCTAAATATTTATCCAGTTTGTTTCAAGTTAAGTTAAAAGGGACGTATTATTAATCGCCGCCCTTTTAAAATTTTGTGCATGAAAAAATGAGAAAAATTGGACAAGTATTTAAAAAGGAGTGGATTAACGAAACAAGATTTTATAGTCCTAATAAGAGTAAATCAGTCAATATCTGATTTAGTGAAAAGAGGCTTTAATTTAAATGGCACGCTCCAATTTAGAATTGGGTCGTTAAATGAACAATTAAGACAATGGTCTTTTCTGTGTAGTATTTCTCAATACTACAACTCACCCCTTTTTTTAGAAAATTAAGCTGTTTGATTCTTACAGTTACCATGGTGAAAATTTAAACACTTTAATGATTAAATACTATAGTTATAACCTTTAAAAAGAACATCAAATGAAAAAGTTATGTAGATAGGTTAGGTTAATGGACTCAAATTTATATAAGGTTTTTGTTCTCAATAGCTCTAAATTTAGTCTACAGCTTCCTTCCGGCTTCTAGCTCCACATTGTACGATCTGAGGATCGCTATTTTCCTCTGTGAAGCCTCGAGTTTTTGTTGTAACTTGACGATTTTCTTTCTTTTGATTTTGTTCTTAATTCGCAGTCTGCTCATCCCGTCCGTAAACTCTTGAATATCGTCTTGTTCTTCCTGTTTGGGTTTTACATAGTTCGGGAAGGCATTTATTCCCTCAAACGGGATGGTAACTTGCGTTCCCCCAGCCTTCAGGTTGTAGCCTTGCTCTTCTCTCTTCTTTAGTTTTCAGAAGTTGGTTTCCTCCTTTATCACCACTTCTTGTTGGGTTATGAACTCGACAGGCATCATCGTTTTTTCCATTGTCGTCGAGTTGACGACTTCAATAAACGATGGCAGTTTCCATCTGTTATAATTTTGCTTTAATGAGTACTTTAAACTCGTTATATATTTTGGATTTTCCGTATCCAATTTGGCTTCTCTGCACTTCTGTAGTTCCAATCTTTGAGTCAAACTGGGAAAATTCCGAGGGTTCATATTCAACCCGTAGTCCATTGACAAAGATTGTACTGCTACAGGTTTTCGTTGTTTCTTCCTGAGAGGCAGCTTTCTTTTAAACTCCTCTGCTGGGTCTGTATTTCTGCAGTTCCAGTTTAAAATTGGGTCATATTCCATTTTGCTAAACATCAATATAAAATGACCAAATATTCAAAATCCCGAATTACATTCGGATATTAAGGCTAATTATCAAATGTTTGAATAATGAAGGACAAAGTGTAAAATTGTATATATATATATATATATATATAAAAGGTGGAAAATATAATCTTGTGGTTTCACACAAACCCACCACGGAAAACAAATGAAGAAAGACTATCATGGTGTTTATTAACCACAGGAATACAACTGAAGAAAGACGATCATGGTGTTTGTTAACCACAGGAATAAAGCATTTCCGACACTGAGTTAAGCTCAGATAGTAAATTTATGTAGTCAAAGCAAAAATGGAAATTTGGGCATTAATTAACCCCTAATCTTAAATGTATGTTCACCTGGTTGTCAAAACCAGCAATTTTTGTTACATTTTTTGACAGAAATTAGAAAAGATTTGAATTAGAATCAAATCCAAATGAAATATTGTAGTAAAGGAAAATTAAACAGACAATTTTCAAACTGTATAATATTCAAAAAGATAAGTTTATTAGTTTTTCTTTGGTTTTAATCCCCTGCACCAATCCATATTCACAGTTTTAGTAAAGAGAAGTTCAATTGATTTTAGGGATGTCAAATTTTGTAAATAATCATAATAATGATTTCGTTCAATTATCAAAGTGTTGCTTAGGAAATTTTTTTTATTTAAGGGTTTAAATGCCTGCATGTTGTGGATTTTGAACTACCAAATTGATATTTTGGCAAAAGTGTGAGGAGCGAATCATAAGAGTCTCAAAGGCTGCATACAGCCACCAACAAGCATTTGCGTTGTTGAAAAAATATGGTACCATAATTTTAAGAAGGCTACATAAAGCCACCAACAAATTCTGGCATAAATCTGCGGCGGGTCGGGTCGAAAAACGTTGTTCGCCCATTTTATGATAAATAATTTTGATGAAAATTTTACACAATGTGTTGAGAAGAAAGGAGGTGATATTTCCTTTTTTGACGAATTTCTTCTAGTTTGCATTTTGTAACTTTAAAACTACAAAGATAATAATTAATGTCATCGGTCCCTACTTGGGCCCTAAGAGGAATCCGATGGTGCTAATTAACTTCGCAGAAATAAGTTTGATACAATTTTACATTGGCTAGTTCTTTCATCAAAAGTTTCACTCTATTAATTCTCTTTATTGTACGTAGGGTAATTTGACATTCCCTTAAGTGTAATACTGAATTTTCAGTTAATAAAACCGCCTGAAAATGAAAATATTTCTAGACTCGTAAAACTGTAAAATTTTAAACTCCTGGCCTTTTGCCATTTTTTTTGCAAATACCTTGAAGTCGAAAAACGTTTTTGTCTGAGCCATTGGGTTCCGATCCCTCTATCTTTATTTGATTTTGAGGATGGTCCAAAATTGTTAGCGTACTTGACTGTTTTCGATCTCGGTTAAGAATTAAATCCGTGTTCATACATTTTGGCATATCCTTTTGGGTGTCATACAGAACCGCTATTCATTGTCGTATATTTGTATCATAATACTCGTAATCTTATTTTTTAATCATAATAAATTAAATTTACTGCTCAGTATACAAAACGTTAGGTAAATTTCATAAACTTGAAGCGTTATAAAAGCTTTAATGAAAACTTCCCATTTATAATTAATTTAAAGCAGGAAGAAATGGGTTTATTTTATTTCTATGTTTTCAAACGTCTGGCCTATTACACCTTTGTTTATATTTACTTTTGATGCTTTGGAATTTTTTAGTACGATAGGCATTGACTTAATTTCATTCCTACAATAAGTGCTTTTTGCATTAATGCCTTTTTGTTCTAAAGACTTACCAATTCTAAACAATGTTCCTAATTTGAAAACTATGCCTGCTGGAGAAAATGAAATTACGCGGGATGATTTTGGTGCAATAGTTATATTTTTATCAAGAAGTACATTTTGATAAAAGCTTAGATATGGATAACTTTTGCTTCTTATAATACTGATAGGAACTGTTATATTTGGGTATTTTTTTAATCCTAAGTTCAAGTTTGGAAAGTTTATTGATTTAATGTTGTGAGAAATGAAATCCATTCCTAATATATTTAGATCGCATCCATCCTTGGCTGAAATCCATGCTTTAATTTTTACCGGATTATCAGTGTTTGTCCCAAAAGTTGAGTCAAAATTAGTATAACCTATAAGTTTAAGTTTTTCTCCATTAACAGCAACTGTGTTTGATCTACATTTATTCAGCTGTAGAGGCTGTATTTTACAATATTGTTCATAACTGTCAAAATTATTAAGCGAACATGTTGCTCCAGTGTCTAGTAGAAATTGGGTTTCCAAACCGTTATTTTTATTTTTGTCTCCGACGGGATGTTGGTATAAGTTAATATATAATTGTATTTTTGGTTCAGACGGAGATTGATCTAGTTTAAATTAACAAGTTCACACTCATTATCGGTAGAGTCTCCTGGAATGTCATCATCACTAAAGTTGTGGATCTGGTAAGGTGAATGATAATCGTTATTTTCGTTGATGGGTTTTTTACTGTTCGACCTGTCACGCGATTGATAACTTTCATTGGAGTTTGACAAATGCCTGAATTCTTGTTGGGGATTTATGTCATTGAATTTGTTGTCTACTCTTGACCTATTCTTACTATAGTTATGGTAACTTCTGTTTGAATTCTCTCTTAATTGAAGCGAGTCATAATTTTGCTCCTGTTGGTCATTATATTTAAAGAAATGTCTTATCGCATGGCCTGACATACAACACCAGTTGCAAAACATTGGGTTGTTTTGTTTGTTTCTATGCTCCTTTGGGGTATAAGCTGCGTTTATTTTATGATCCTTCATTAGTCCTGTTAACTCTTTAAGTTGATCCTTTATTCCCTCTATTTCCAATTTATTATCCATGCTACTGGATTCTACTCCGATAAACTCACTACATATTGCAAAAATTAAGTCTTTTGTAACAATATGATCTTTTAGCTGCTGCCAAGTTGCGGGTGGATTCTCATTTTGGAATTGATGCGCCTTTTGTTTTAAGCCTGGCGGGCTTAAGCCGCGTACAAAGAATTCCAATTTCTTTGCTATTTTTTGATCATCATTAAAAACTGGATTAGGCCATCCACGGTCTGCTGCGGTGCTTAATCTATGTATGTAGCTTTTAATAAATTCATCAGGTTGTCTTTTTATATTTTCTGCTTCGATTCGTCTCCTATACTTATCCTTATCATCAGTGAATCTATCTATGAATTGATCTCTTATCTCATTCCAAGGTAAGTTTGCTGCTAATCCCTGATACCATTGAGCGGCTGGACCTCTTAATATTGAACCAAATAAGGCTTTTTGTCTGTTATCGTACGCGTCCTGTTCGTCACCTGTGTCTGCTGGTCTAGTGCCTATCGAAAATGCTATCTTTTTCTCTACTATATCAAGAAAATCTCTTGCATCTTCATTTGGATCTAAGCCGGTAAATTTTTCGAGAGCTAAATCTGGGTATGCTACTACTTTTGCCATCTTTCTTTAATTCACCTTATATTTTTGTTAACAATTTATAAAGGGTTTGGATGTGTTGTGTACTGATCAATTGTAAGGACTGAAATAATTGTATTTAAATTACTGTGAGAGTTGCTGGGTTCAATGAAAACAAATTTTTGTTAGATAGATCAATAGTGCTATGGGGCTGTTTAACCTTTTTTAAGATAGAATTTATCTCTGGATTATTGTTGCGGGAGAGAATAGTTAGTTCATGAATAGTTTTGTGTGGGTGTTTGGACAAAATTGTGATTTGATCCTTTTGGATATTGTTAATATACCACCTAGTTTTTGTGGATTTAGTTTTCACTTTTAGTTTTAAATTAAATGCTGTTGTGTTTACTTTATAAAAAATTGTCATAGCGTTCTAAATCGTTTTTGAGTTATAAATATTTATCTAGGTGATGACAAACAATATAAGGAATATTTAAATTTTTCTTGTGAACTTGTTATGATTTAAATTTTGTTGAGGAAAAAATGATTAAAATGCAAGTATTTTTGTGGTTGGATAGATGATGATATCAAAAAGCAATCGGGAGTGAAGCAATTAATCGTTCTTGCGGTATATAAATTATATTATTTGGTATTTTTATTTGCTGAAAAATTGTGTCAATTTTTGGAGTATGTCGTCGAAAAAAGATGTATAATTCGTGTTTATCGTCGTTAGGGTGTTTTGCTAGTATACTAATATGATCTTTTTCAGTGTTAGTGATATACCATATGTTGTTAGAGACTTTATTGTACTGACGTCAATTTTAAAATGTAATGACATTAATTTTTACGATGTTTGTTTTCTTTTTCTTAAGCTAAGTTGTACTATTTGATTAGTATGTTTCAGAGTAACGAAAACCTCCTAGGATTTATTGAATATTAACAAAGGTTATTAATAATAAAATAACAAAATAAAAAAAATTTCTTTGGAAAAAAAATTTCTTAAACTTTTTTTCCAAGTTTTTCCAAATTTCTTATTCGCTGAAACGTTAACTGAAACCTAAAACTTTCTTCAAGTGAAGTTTTATTGATGCTTTTGGTATAGTTAACAATATAACTATATGCCTTTTTGGGTTATTATTGGCTCAAAACTGAAAATTTTTTGTTAAAATTTTTACAAAAATTTTTGACTGAAACGATAATCTGAAACCTGAAACTATGGTAGCTGAAGTTGAGTTTTTTTAATCTTAAAATTGTCTAGAAGCTTTAGTATACCTGGTTTATGCTTTCGCTTGCAAAAAAATTCGAAAAACCGAATCTTTTGATATCTTAAACTTAGTTTTTTGAAATCTCAAACCTAAAACTCTTAAACTCTCTCAAACTCGATGCATGAAAATAAAAAGTTGGTTTTTGATAGCTGTTCTAGTGTACATTAGAATTTGGAACAGGTTTGCAACTTCAAAATCAAAAATTTGTTTGCGGAAACCGAATTTTTTGGGGCTGAAACTATAATTTCTAGAACTGAAACTATGGTTTGACCACTTGGTTTTAGAGTTTTGAGATTGAAAATTTAGGTTGGTCTCTCTAATATATTTCTACTCCAGCAATAAAATTGCCAAAAAGATGAAAATTTTAGCCTAAAACGACGATTTTAGTTTTCTGAAACTATAAGTTTGAGGGCTCAAACTAACACCTTCTAGAATTTTTTTGAGTTCAAAAATTTGTTAGTGCATTAAGAATTCCTAATATTTTTCAATATTTTACAAAAATTTCACTTGGGAAGCAAGATTTTTGGTTCTGAAACCAAAAACACCAATTCTGGAACGTAGTATGTTTCAGCCTTAGGAACCAAATTTTAAAATTGGTTTGGTGTGTTTTAACACCGTTAGTTTTCTCTAAAAAGTCAAAATTTGGCGTTCGGAGCTCAATTTTGAGACAAAAAACTCAATTTTTGTGTTCTGAAACCTGAAACTAACAAAAACGTACCATTTAAGACCAGGTTTTTGACTTATGGTTTGACTAGTTCAACTTTTGCTGTTTTACCCGAATCCGTTCACAGAAACTTAAAATTTTGACTGGAAACTATACTTATTTTAACTGAAACGTTTGACCCTATAACTGAAACCTAGACTGAAACCAAAAAATTTGGCTGGTAAAAATCAATTTTTAGTGCTTATGCTATCATATGAAACCTAGTTTCCTAGTTTATCAATATAAAGTGGATGTGTCAGTGTTTTAAACTTAGTTTTTGTTGTGAAACCTGATATTTTTGTGCTGAAATTAAAACTTGGTGTTTGGTGTTAATTGGTTAACGTTTATGATTGGTTTTAGTGCGTAATCTTATTATTTATCAGGTGTATATTTAAACTGTGTCAAAAAAAACTAATGGTTTATTAAAAAACACCCAAATCAATTCCTTACTTCGTGGTATTTGCTATTTTCTTCCTTAGTTTCAGTAATTGGTAGCTTTACTGATGGATGATTTAGGTTTAAGTTATGTTAAGGTGGATAGAATTAAAATTAGTTTAAAAAAAATGAGGATAAGCCTCGAGAAATGATGAAGGATTAGAATAAATAGCAACAAGCGTGGATGGTTTGAGATAATGTGATGAAAAATTCAATTTATCATACAATTTAGGGACTCTTAGATCGCACATATGACCACTTAACCCCCTCGAAAAAATAATTGAAGATATTTAATAAGTTTTTGAGCACTTTAGTTTAAAACAGAATTTTGTTAATTTTAGTGATGATAACTTTAAACTGAAGTTTCGGCAAAATTTAGTGGATTACTGGACAAAACGGGTATATCTTACTAGCGGACTTAGGCAGAGAACGATTCTTTCAGAAATTTTATATATTATTATAAAAATAGATAATAGTTAATTTCATGAGCTAATGTCAGTTAGAAAGCCGTATAATAGACCTCGAGATGGAGGAATATCGTGGGCGACTGCTAGCGCAGGGGATACTTATAGTAAGAACCCTACTAGGAATATCTGTCAAGTAGAAGACAATGAAAATGTGTTTCTATCGAAAGATACCCATTGTCTCTGGCTTTTTGAGGTTGGAAACTAATCTGACAAATACTCACAGATCCTAATAATAATATATTTTTTGAATTTTAAAAGCTTTTTCGAGTTTGTTGGAAAAGGAATTTCTTAAGGAGTAGTTCTCTGCTGCGGTCGCACCAGTTTTAATAAATGATCATTGCTGGTTGAATGCTTAGTAATTTTATCCTAAGTTATAAATCTCACCTTAGATCGTCAAGTTGTCTTGACAAAAGTTAGAGTAGAAACAATATTTAGAAAAGGTATGAATTAATTAGTTGGTTAAATACAAAGCACTGGGTTATTAGATTATATAAACGAATCGAACAGCTTAAGGAAATATACCTATGAGGGGAGTTTGAGTTAATTTTGCCATCTTTCTTTAATTCACCTTATATTTTTGTTAACAATTTATAAAGGGTTTGGATGTGTTGTGTACTGATCAATTGTAAGGACTGAAATAATTGTATTTAAATTACTGTGAGAGTTGCTGGGTTCAATGAAAACAAATTTTTGTTAGATAGATCAATAGTGCTATGGGGCTGTTTAAACTTTTTTAAGATAGAATTTATCTCTGGATTATTGTTGCGGGAGAGAATAGTTAGTTCGTGAATAGTTTTGTGTGGGTGTTTGGACAAAATTGTGATTTGATCCTTTTGGATATTGTTAATATACCACCTAGTTTTTGTGGATTTAGTTTTCACTTTTAGTTTTAAATTAAATGCTGTTGTGTTTACTTTATAAAAAATTGTCATAGCGTTCTACATCATTTTTGAGTTATAAATATTTATCTAGGTGATGACAAACAATAAAGGAATATTTAAATTTTTTCTCTATTTTGTTTGTGAAAAAGGCTGGTTTAATTTTATTGTAAAGGCAGAAAAGAAAAATTATTTATTTTGAAAGGATCTGACTGAAGAGATCTGACTTGCTGCTTACTGAGCAAAATTAAACACTGAAGGTTTCAGGCCAGTCCTTTTGCTCGTAAGCATAAGCCGGCGGCTGATTCAATCTTTAATTATTCAGGTTTCACCTGCTCCTTTGTTCTCCCTTTCTTATAAGGGAATTTTCAACTAGTTTTTATTTGATTTTTTCAAATCAAATATCTTTAACTTATTAGTCCTCTTTGATAAAAACCGCAGTCTTCAGTTTGTCTGATTAAAAATTCATATTACTCTCTCTGATGCATCATATTGCAGGTGCATCTCAGCTTAATCAAAGCAAGGAGGATTTCAATGCAGCCGGCAAGACTGCTAAATATTTATCCAGTTTGTTTCAAGTTAAGTTAAAAGGGACGTATTAATAATCGCCGCCCTTTTAAAATATTGAGCATGAAAAAATGAGTAAAACTGGACAAGTATTTAAAAAGGAGTGGATTAACAAAACAAGATTTAATAGTCCTAATAAGAGTAAATCAGTCAATATCTGTTTTAGTGAAAAGAGGCTTTAATTTAAATGGCACAAACCAATTTAGAATGAGGTCGTTAAATAAACAATTAAGACAATGGTCTTTTGTCTGTGTAGTATTTCTCAATACTACAATACGACATTCTTAGGCGCTGCTTTACCCAAACAGACTATTTTTCCTCCATCAATTTTTAAATTCAAATGGACAATGTGAATCAAAAAACCCTAGTAAGAATTTTCAGGTGAAAGGGGGTGGAGAAAAAGAGCCCAAGTTTTTGTTCTCGTTGTCTAATTGTTTGACCGGCGGACTGATTGGGCCATGACAATCATATTTTCTAACCACTGATTGCACCATAAAACTGATCTTCATGTAAAACAGAAGGGAACAAGCCAAATGCAAAAAGCTAAAATTTTGCTAATAAGGAACGCTTACTCTGTGATATTCCCTAAATCTTATCTGAAAACTGAACTAATAATTTAATTCAATTAATAGTAAAGTTAAATACGTAAATATGGATCATTGAATGGAAGGTAACTATAATCTTGCAATAGCTAACGAAGAGTGAGTCTTGGTTTTAGCACCACCAAGCTGTTAGAACGATAGACATGATTGGCAGGCCTTTAATTCGCATTAACCAAATGTTCTCTAACTTGATTCTGATATGATGCATAGTTCATTCAGTCCTCTATCCTAGGTGGTGAACTCACTACCACCACATTTCCCCCTCTCGAAAATTTTAGACAACATATGAAATTCAGTCACAGGTTCACAGTAAACAATTTAATCAATGAGTTTAAAAATTTAAATATCAGAGAGTTTTCTTTCCTTGTACTTGTTCCGGCTTATTAGTCGCGAACGTTGGTCTCCTTAGTTTCCTTCTCGGTGATGGTGACGGTGTATTTCCTGATGACGACGGAATATCTCCCGGTAAAATTGGACTCGTTTGTAGACCCGATTTTTTCCTCTATGTTCTTGCCTGAATGTTTTAGTGCGCTTCCATAGGCCTGCCGCTTACTACTGCCCGACAACCTTGAACTGCTCGAGACCTGTGAGTCTTTATCTCCTTCACAGCTCTCTTTTCTTTTCTTTTCTTTTCTTTTCTCTGGTCTCATATTGTCTGCTGTTTTGGCTTCCTCCGATCTCTTTTCTGCCACTCCTGAAGTTGTCACTATCTTCGCATCCGTCTTTCCTTCCTTACTCTGTGAAGTAATTATCTTCTCCGCGTCTGTCAATAGCTGTCCTTCCTCTGAATTGCTTTGCGTTTTATTCTTCTCTGTTATTGGTACTGAGGATATTGGACAGTCATTTCTCTGTAACGCCTGGCTCGTACCCTGCACCTCCTTTGTTGAGATTGGCATTACGAAAATTGGGCATTCTTCTGTCGTTTGCGTGTCTGTCTTATTTGCTACCGGCGGTACCACCTGTACCTCGTGCTCTGGAGAACTACTCGAGGACATAGTCAGGTCCATTATTCCACCGCTCGGAACTTCTCTTAGTAAGTTTTGGCGGCCCTAATATATCTGGATGCTAGAGTTGTCGGAATCTTCTTTGCTATCTTCGTCAATGAGGAAAATAACTTCATCGTCTTGGCTCGCAGTCTGTCCAATTTTGCGAATGGCCCCTCCTTGTTTTCTGCATCTGAGTTCTCTGTCGAAGATGAAACCAGCGAAACATCTGGTCTTGGCAGAATGTGTACTGGTCTATTTGGTCCACCTGAGCTGTACTGGTGTAATGGCTTCCTCGGTGTGCTTGCGGCTGATGTCTTTTAACCTAAATCTGATCAGTATGATGACTTGAATTTCGGTTTAAGCGATATGTGGTTCTTTCTAATTACTTTCGCATTTTCAGTGATGTAATTATTGTTAGTAGGTTTAACAATTTTCCCCTTAAACAGATTGAATAAAGGTCGACCCGATTTCCTGTCTAAAATCTTCCGATATACAACTAATTTCTCCGGGTAGTGAAAAGATCGAACTCAAGATTTCTTGTTTTTGTTCTTTGCGCTGGCGTCTCCTGTTCCACTCTGAATCGGAGAGTCCTTTGGTTCAAGTCGCTTCTGAGGCTTGCTGCTAATAATGGATTTCTTTCTGGTAGTTTTCTCAGCGCCTCGGATCCCTCCTTGTGTGTGAGGTGTCTTTTGTGCAATTTCCAGTCAGATGCTGCCTTCGCCAGATTTTCTAATTTCCTAATGCTATCTGGCTCTTCCGCTAGTTTCTTCAGCTTTGGTGACACGTCTTGGCTCACCATTCCCTTCTTTAGCACCTTCAGTCTGGTTCTTGAGTCTGCCGATTCTCGCATTTCCTCCGGCCTCAGTAGGGATTTCTCCAGTTTCTGTTGATCTAGATTTAAAAAACAGATTAATTTATACCTAAAATTAGACCATTCTGTAATCGGTTTCCGTCCAAAATGATGTTCGAATGGTGACTTCTTAAGAATGCTGTCACGTGTTATTCGAATATCTTCCAATATCGATTTGACTGCTGATTGAATATCCTCAAAATTTGGATCCAATTGCTTTGTGCCTAGTGTCTCCTGCAGGACAGATTACTTGATTTATCCCCTTAGATTTGCAAAATTCTGCTAGTTTAGCGTTTTTGAATCCCGATTATTGGTCTGTTCTTAAATTCTTTGGTATACTATGTTGGTGGATGTAATTGTTTAGAAATTTGAGTATTTTCTCGCTCCCTGACTTCCTGGTGATCATGGCAGATGGGTATTTCGAAAACCGATCAATTGCGACTGTTATAAATAGTTTTTATCCCCTTAGAATCGAACATGGGACCAGCAAGATCCATTTGTAATTCTTCATTCACTATCCATAACTCCGGCAAAGCTTCTGCCGAATTGAATGATTTTGAGGTTTTAAGACTCTTAGCATACGCTGAGCATGAACTGCAGGATTGGCACAAGTCTATGATCTCCCTGTGTTTTTTTGGCCACCATAGATATTTTGCTGCATCCACCATTGCCTCCTGTCCTGGGTGTGTCCGGTGCAATCGAGCCATTACCGCTTTCCTCGGACATTTTTGAATTGCTGCTCTGTTGTCAATAATAATGCATTCGTTGATTACTGAGGCGTCGTCCCAAAAGTTTGCCATGTAACTGCCCAGTCTCAAAAACCCTTCTCTGTCCTTTGCTAAGATGTGTTTCCTTAGCTGGCCTAACTGGCTGTCTTCTGTCGTCAGCTCTCCCAGTAGGTCCACGTCATGTATATTGTGAAGGCCTGTAGTGAAGGATTTCCTGTCTGAAGTTACTGGAGCTTCTTGTGTCCTCTTTTTTCCAACTTTGCTTGCTTTCATATTGACCCTCACTGTCTTCGTCAGTCTGTTTGCTCTGAAGTTTGCAAGCATTCGGGCGTAGTTCGTCTTATTTTTGCTTATGGTTGTGATCATTTTACTCTTCCTGCTCGCGGTTATCATTTCAACTGTCTGTCTTGCTTCGGTCCGATTTCTCTCTCTGATTGGGGTTTCCATCTGCCTTCTAGATGGGAGATCAATTTTACTCATGTGTTTTCTCTAAAATTTTGAGATTATTGCACTATTTTTAATTTTATTTGAGCTGATGAGGTTTAAGTTTAAAGTCGGAGACAATGATTTCTGTATTTTTATGACTGAATATAACTCCGCCGCCTCTGATTGGTTAGATTCTACTACAACGCCTTCTCGTGATGAACTGGTTAGATGTGACGAAGTTGTGAATAGATTAAAAATAGTCGATTTTGGTTGGTTAAGACTTCCACCGCATGAATTTCCGCCCTCTCATGGTGAGTTGTACATTTGCATATCTTGATTTGATTGGTTAAAATTTTTGCGGCGTAAAATTCCGATATGTACATGAGGGATGTAAATTTGCATTAATTGATCTAATTGGCTAATATAAAAATCGCATGACAATGCGCCCTCTCGCGGAAGTATGTACATTTGCATATCTAATTTTGATTGGATAAAACTTGAGCCGTCTATATCGAATGTTTTATCGAATTTGGCGGTTCTGATTCGGTGTTCTGATTGGATAAATTTTTTGGATGGATTATCGACGCCCCCTTCCGGTGCCCCGGAAGCTAGATATTTTCTTTCGCTCGCATTGACGTCAAATATGAGTTTCTTGGTATTTGTTCTGTTTTTATCTAGGTGAGTCTTAAGTAGCTGAACTTTCCCCATTTCTTTGTCCGTTGCTGGTGTGTTGATCACACTGCATGCTTTATCAAAGTTCTCAATGGTTTTGACTACGAATTGCTTATCGTATTTTGATGCGGGCGGTGCCTCGAATTTAGGGCTTCTTGACAAGTAATCTGTCATTCCTATTTTAGCTCCTGCGATGTGAGAGATTGTATATTCAAATGGTAGCATTCTGTCTGCCTATCTGGTCAATCTGGATTGATAAGATTTTTTTGCCGCCATTTTCTGTTAGTGCTGTGACTATGGCTTTGTGATCGGTTAAAGTTTGAAATTGATTCCCCAGTAAATAAGTTCTGAAAAATTCGCATGACCAGACTACAGCGAGCAGGTCGAGTTCGTTAGTGCTGTACTTTTGTTCTGCTGCATTCAAGAACCTTGACATGAAGGCAATTGGTACCCATTTGTCTGGTTCCATCTTTTACTCTAGCGCTGCCCCCAATCCTTTGTGACTTGCGTCACATTTGATCCTGCCTTGTTTGGAGGAATCATAGTGGTGCATTTTTGGTATATTGGCGATTAGTTCAAGAATCTTTTGGAATGCATTGTTTGCTTCTTCACTCTAAATGAATTTTTCTTCGTTATCTGCCTTCAGTGAAGGTCGGAGTGGCTCTGCGTGTTTTTGAAGGTTGGGTATGAATCTGGACATGTGGTTTAATATACCCATAAATGATCTGAGTTGTTTCAGAGATTTTGGCGGTCGTAGTGCCATTACTGCTTCTATCTTCGAATGTTTTGGCCTCACTCCTGTCTCATCGATCTCGAATGCCAACCAGATTAAATTTGTTATTGAAAGTTCACTTTTACTGAGTTTTAATGCGAATCCTTCTTTGTCTAATCTTGACAGAACTTTTTTGACTATTTCATTATGTTTCGTGACTGAGCCTTTCAATACTATTAAAATGTCATCTAAAAAACAGAACACTCCTTGGATCCCTTGGATTGTTTTGTCCATAGCCTTCTGAAATTCCTTCGGCATATCTGTTAGTCCATAAAATCCGGTTTTAAATCTTTATGTTCCGGTGAATTCCTCGCAGGCTATGCTGAAGTTCCAGTATTTGCTCACGTATTCATCTAATGGAAGATGGCTAAAGGCGTATTTCAGAACTAGTGATGTGAACCAGACTGTGCCCTCTGATTTGGAAGCGATTTTTTGGCTGCTGAATCAAGGAATTGTAGTAGATTTGGCATTTGAAACTTGTTTTTATAAATCTGTGAATTCATTGGTTTTGCATCCATTGTTAATTTCACTGTGCCATCCCTTTTTTGCTGTTATGACTACTGGGGCTACGAATTGGCCTCTTGTGCATTTGTCAAGTTTTACTGTGTGGCCTTTTCTTATAAGTTTCTGCTCCCACTTTGGCTTGTATATGAATTGGCACCCTTCTCTGCCCTTTTCTTGAATTGGTATTAATCGTGATTTAAATAGAGTGAACATCTTGTGGTTCTTTGAGCGCTCCAGTCTTTGGAATACGTCGTTGTTTTTTTTAACAAATTAGTTTTTCCAGAAAATCAATTCAGCTAATTTGTCTTCTTGCTCTTCTGAGATTGTGTTTGCTGAAGATTTGGGAGGTTCAAGTTATGTTGTTACTGTCCCAAGTTCTGGTTGGATATCTAATCCTAATAGGCATCTGGTTCTATTCTCGGATATTAGAAATTTTGCGCCTTCTAGTTTCCAACCATTTGAATAGATATCGATTTCTAGAATTTTGAAGAGTTTTATCGGTTTGTGATTGTTGTCGACGTACGTTGTGGTTAACGGGTTCTTGTCTAGAGATATAATCTTTGAGTTGGGATCCTTCGCTAATAGTGCTTCTGCTGTGCGTTTAATTACAAATGAGGCTGGACTTCCAGTGTCAATAGTGGCGCTGAATCATGAACCTCTTGTTTTTAGCGTTGTTCACAAACACTTAGTTTTCCCGGTTGCATAAATGATTACTTCTATGTTCTTGACCATTTCCAATTGTGATGATGTTTCCGAGATCTTTAGGACTGAATAGTTTTCTTCGCTGTCTGAGTCTATGAAGTTGCAATCCACTTCTTCGTCAGGTTCTGTTTGTCCGACATTGGCAACTTGTTACACCTGTTACAGCATTTAGCGAAGTGTCCCTTTTTTCCACAACTTCTGCATGTTGCTCCGCTGGCTTGGCATTTGGCCTTGTGTTCAGGTGTGAATCTTTTCCCACAGAAATAACATGGTTTGGATTGAGTGTTCGACTGGTCTTGTTGGTTCTTGGGTTTAAAATTTCCTTTCCCTAGCGCTCTGTTCATTCTGTTTTGAACGTTGTTCTTCGATTGGATGGACATCAGTGGTTCTTGCTTAACCCGAAATTGGTTAGATGAGTTTATGAAGTTCGCTGAGCTACTTGCTGTAGACGGATTCTGCTTTTGGAGAGTATTCGTTGTTACGTATCCCTTCTCCTGTAGCAATGCCGATTTAAGGGTGTCGTCTACTGTAGCTCCTCGTCTGATGCAAAGTTCTCTTTGTATGTCGGAGAATCTCATTTTTGCGATGAATATGTCGCGGATAACTTCCTTTTCGATGTCCTCTGTCCATCCACATTTTGAGGCTTGACCTGCTAGGCGAAGGTAAAACGATTCGAGGCTTTCTCTGTTCCCATATGATGCCTTGTAAATTTTCATCCTTTCAATGATGTAATTCTTTTCACGTTTGAATAATTGTTCACAAGCGTCGTGAAAAAAATTGAATTGAGATTGACATGTGCGTGTTGTTGTAGGAATCTTCTCTTCCCTTCGTTTCCAAGTGTGAAGAATAGCCTCGGTTTTATCCGCGCATCTGCTCCGTGATAGCATACATTTGGACTTATTTTGGGTCCCTTCTTTCGTCGTTCTTTGTTTGCTTCGTTTGTTTTCCTGACAGCCGCTTCGTTTCTTGTGGTTCTGTTATCCGCTTCTTCCGTCGTTTCTGAACTTGGAATCGGTTCAGGTTTTGGTGCTGGATCGTCATGTACCGTTGCCAGGTCTTAAAGTAGGATACTCGGGTCACAGTTCTCCTTGAGTGATACAGCGAGAAAGAACTGATCTATCCACAACTCCCAAGGATAAGGAGGTTCAGCTGACGGTTTACCCCAGAATGAACGGACTCCTAGCAGTTCCGTCCTATCTTCAGAAGAAGAAACTGCTGGCTGCGCCATGTGATATTCCCTAAATCTTATCTGAAAACTGAATTAATAATACAGTTGAATTAATAATAAAAAATAAATAAGTAAATATGGATCACTGAAGAGAAGGTAACTATAATCTTGCCATAGCTAACGAAGAGTGAGTCTTGGTTTTAGAACCACCAAACTGTTAGAACAAAAGACATGATTGGCAGGTCTTTAATTTGAATTAACCAAATGTTCTCTAACATGATTCTGATATGATGCATAGTTCATTCATTACGTCCTCTATCCTAGGTGTTCAACTCACTACCACCACATACTCCATTTTGCGCCATTGCTCTTATATTTGGCTCAAGAAGTATAAGGCACGTGAATTTTGCAGCTAAAATAAGTTATGCGTGAGAACTTCAAAAGATTTAGAAATTTCAACGATCATTTTTTTAGGGTGACATTCTTATTTTGCCGAGTTCTTTCTATCATTTTTCTGAATTTTCAACTGAATTTTTTTTTATTTTTATTTTTTCATAATAAAATTTTTTTAAAATAGGGAAGTTTGACCGATGTTTATATTGCGCTCGGCATATGTCTTGACTTTGTACTCGACCTAAAAAAATTTCTCGGTCGCTAACTTTCAGAGGTTAAGATGCAACAGCTCGACTTTCAATGTCGAAATTTTACACGGCCCAAAATTATTAAACTGGTAATTGAACTTCACTTTTCATTATTAACCCATTCTCTGGTTTTAATTTCAACCAATCAGATTCGAGCAACATGATCAAACCTTGAAAAACATCAAAAATTAGTTTTGGGCCGTATAACAGAAAAGACACTGCGTTTTTTTGAATAATCGAACAACAGGAGAAGCAAAAATTGCCGGTTGCTGTGCAAGTAGCACAGAAAGTTCCGACCACAGTCTTAAAAAAACAATACAAGGTTTTTTTTTAGAAGTTGTTGTAGTTTTTTCTGCATGTTGTGACAAAAAAACTGAACGAAAATCAGAATTCAGGCATATTTGAGAGTCATAACAAAATAGGTCAATCGGATTCTGAAATCACTAGAAAAAGAAAGCAAGATTTGAAAAACTTGAAAATTTCAAAACTTTCAATTTTTTTTCCAGGAACAATTCTTTGAAAAATAACAAATTTGTCAGAATGACCAAAGAAAGTGAAAAAAAGGAGAACAAAATGAGCGTCCTTGTTGCAAAATCCGCTCACAATTCCCAAAATGCGCATTTTTGGCCTCATAAGGCCTGCCTAAAAAAAATAAATTTTACTAAAACTAAACAACCAAATGCCAATTAGGAAAAAAGTTGATGGTATGAATTTACTGTCAGTCGCAGATTTAGGGGCGGGCGTGGTCTTGCGTATTATTTTATGACATTTTTCATCGGTCTATCAACCGTAAAATTTTTCTGAAGTAGCCTTTAGCGCCAATATATACTAAATTTGAATGGGAGAACGCAACAAAAAACTCAAGGTTTTGCTCAAAATTTTTACAAAAAGTGCCCAAAAACTGCGTTTTTGACACGTTTTTTCAAAATTTGCCTGCAGCAAATTTGCCTGCAGTAATATTCTTCTCGGAGCGCTCGGAGAATCATTTTGGTCAACATAACAAAAGTTGACGAATTTTAAAGCACGGATTGTTGTGAAGTAAGGTACGATCACCGCGAGTTAAGCCATACACTGATCGAACAGCTCTTTGATAGTTACATTAATATTTCTTACCAAGTATTTATCTGAGGAACATTTTCGAAAACTTTTTTGCGTGAATTTGAATGTTTTTTGCATCAGTTGCTTTGAGCAAGTTCCGGAAAACACCTTAAGTTAAGGTTAATGTTTAGAAAGAGTTTGGAATCACATCACTCTGCTGCATATATTCTGGTGTGGTTTTCTCATAGAGTAATTTCGGATAAAGGTACAGTACACCGTTTGTTCGTCACGCTATCTTATTTTCGGCCGGATAGATTCGTGCAACTTCTAAGTCCAATCCCGATCCTAATCTTACTCTTATGTTTTCTAGGCTCAATAGATCTAGTATATACTGGTATTCTTGCGAGGTTAGAGGAGAGGAAGAGCAACTGATATCTAAGTTAAATTTATTCTTCTCTGGCTGAAACTGCAAATATTTTCAACCTTACAAACTATTGTAAGTTTTAGGCATGGATCATGATTGGTTAGTTCTAAGTATTTCACAGCGATAGTTATGAAGAAAATAATTAGATAGATTAATTACTTGTTTTGAACTGGTTCCATATTGTGATTGGCCCATGTTTTGACTTTGTGCTCGACCTAAATATGTTTCTCGGCCGCTAACTTTCAGTCGCAAAGAAACTTTCAATGTCAAAATTGAACTCGAGCACCTTGGTCTGCGCTGTAAATTCTGTTGTTGGTCACTTTCTAAGTCAAGCGATATCAGACAACCAATTATCCAGGCAAAACTTTTTAAAAATTTTAATAATCAGGTTGATGGGCTGTTATATATAGAAAATTAGAAATATATCAAAAACCGTGTTTTCAAAGTTTCCTCATTAAACCTTTTTTGCGATGTTTGACTGAAGAAAGATCCATAAAACAAGATAAAGAGCTTAAAGAGCAGGAAAAAAACAAATTAACCCAAAGCAGGAGAGAAGATTGATCAATTGTTGCCTTTTTTCGTCGTTTTAGGAGGTGAAAAAAGTTCAGTTGTGGATTTTACGATTTTCTAAAAAAAAATATCAGGATCACACTAATTCCCCACAAGGCCAGTAAATAAGCAATTTGAATGCGTTACATAGCCAAACAACTAGTATCAATGTAAAGCCTTGATATGTTAAAAATTTTTTTTTGGTTTTTGAGAAAAGATACAGAATAGATTGTCTATATGCATTGGGAGGTTCTTTTCATTCAGATCATTTTCGATTTTTCAATTAAATGTTTTAAACGATTTTTCCTCTATTCCGAAAAAAAACGTTCAGATTTTTTTTGAAATTTATTTTCTCTCAGAAGAAACTATGCACACATTTTAAAAAAGTTTCGAGGGTTTTATTGTTAATTTTGCAATAGGACTTGTAACAAAGAGAACTTGTACTACATTCACCAAGAAACTGTGGTTCTCTATCGACTGATAAGAAAAATTATATTAATTATCTTCTTGTCCCTGTCGTATCTTTTCAACATGTCAATTGCAAGTTTACCCACAGACATGCAAGCACACCGACAAACATGCTTAATAGCACAGATAAATTGCGTAGACAACGAAAAAGACAATAATTCCAGTTTTTTGGACAAATGATGTCTAAAAGCACTTAAGTGCAAAATGATGTGCCAATAGCAAACAAAGCGGTTGATGTAAAGAGGAAATTACTGACCACTTTTACTTTTGTACTGTCAGAAAAAAAACTAAATTACAAAAAAGTCAAAAAAGTAGGAGGCTTACAGCTAAAGATTTGAGAGCCTAAAACCCCCATTACGAAGCCAAACTGTGGACTGGATGGGCGCACAATTTTGTGTCTGTACGATCCTGGATTCCAGAAACAAGTCCTTGAACATGTTAAAATTTTGTCGGAACGATCAAACAAAATGAAAGAACAAAAGAAGAAAAAAAGGAGCGTCCTTATTGCGGAATCCGTTTATAATTCCCAAAATGCACAGTTTGGCCTCGTAATGCCCCCTCTAAAAATGAAAAATTTACTAAAATTAAATAACCAAATGCCAATTAACGAAAAAGTTGATGGTATGAAGTTACTGTCAGGGGCGGATTTAGGGCCGGGGGGCGGTGAAGTGGTCGAACGCCTACTGCCACCCCCACTCAAAAGTCGAACCCCTTGCCAACCAAAGGGTTCCTTCTTTGGTATTATTTTATGACATCTTTCATTGGTCGACCAACCGTAAAAGTAGTCTTTAGCGCCAATAAATGCTAAAATTGAATGCGAGAGCGCAACAAAAAAACTCAATTTTTTGTTCAAAGTTTTGTCTAATATTCTTTTCGGGGCGCTCGGAAAATCATTTTCGTCGACATAACAAATAGTTAACAAATTTTAAAGCACGGATTGTTGTGAAGTAATGCACGATCACGGAAGTAATGTACGGATTTCTCATGTTTTGACAAGTAAACGTTAAAATTTAGAAAGAATTTGGAATCAAATCACTCTGTTGCATGAAAGTTTTGCCAGTAATATTTTTTAAACGTAGTTTTTTTAGTATAACCTGAAGGTTAGAGGTTAGATGTCACAATTGTATGGAAACAATGCAACCCTGGCAGGCTTCTACAAAGCGTTTGATGTATTAACGTAAGCAAAAAAAAAACTTAAAAACATTATCAAATGTAACAAGGGGCGGATATAGGATATTCTCGAGTGGAGGGGTGCGCATTTTTGCAAAAATTTGAAAATTTTGTCACTTTTTAAAGCCGACCATATTGATTTTTCGAACGCTCCCACAACACTATAAGGACCCTATTTTGACCAAATTTTTGTTCCGCAAGTGAAATAAGAAAAAACAGGTCAAAAATACCATTTTTAGACAGTTTTTGGAAAGTTTTGGCACCAAAGGTGCATCTTTTTGATGTGTGCTCACCTTCAAAATTAGCATGTAATGGTGCTGAAGACGCCTTAAGAAAATTTAGGGTTGGTCGACCTAAAACAGATGTCATAAAACAATTACAAAGGGGTGATTTTACGAAAAATTACGAAATAGTTATAAAATTTTAGGGTTGTCGATCAAAATGGATGTCATAGAAAATTACAGAGGGTGACCTTTGGTTGGTGAGGGTGTCGAATCGCTGAGGGGGATCGGGGAGTCCGACTCCCCCCAAAACCCCCCCTCCCCCCTCCCCGCGCCCGCCCGCCACTAAATCCGCCCGTGACAGAAAATTAATATCAGCAACTTTTTCGTTAATTGGCATTTGGTTATTGAATTTTAGTTAACTTCATATTTTTTTTTATCTGTAGTCCTCAAATTTTGAAAATTGCGAAAATTTTATGTATCAATTTTTTTTTAATTACGCCATAAAAATTGAAGCGCATTCGGAACATTCAGGGTTTCTCCTTGATCCGAACAGTCTTGTTTTGTTAATTTGAATAGATGTGCAAGCTCGTAAGTCGTCAGTTCATTGGTTTCATTACCAGATTTTTTTGTTGCAAAACGAAGTAAGAGCTTGCATGATGTCACTTTTTTGGAGTTTTACTCAGCTTAAAAGTGCTGAAGTGTTTACCTTGTCATATAAATTCTAAAATTAAGCCCGATTTTAAAGTTTTTGTTTCTGCCCTAATTTCATCCTTTTTTTGCGTTTTGTTGTTTCAGTTAGACAGTAATTTTTTTTGCATTTTTAAATTCTCAGAATAACTGCCGAAATGATTTTTGCTTATAAATTGGATTTTTTAAAGTTGGAGTTGTTTTTAATTTTATTTTAATCAGATTCCAATTCGTTAAGCAGAGAGATAGTAAACAAGACTGCTCGTATCAAGGCGAAGCCCTGAATGTTCCGACTGCCTTGTAACGTTTATGGAGCAGCAGTAATAACATAAAAAATTAAATTAAAATTTTTTTTTTAATCTGAAATTTTTTATGAAAATCATCCCCCCACACGCCATATAAAGTACAAAAAGATAAATTTTGTTCCTTGTAACAAATCAATTATGGCAAATAAGCTTCGTTCAACCAATTTGGAACGATTTATAAGACGGATTAAATCTCCGCTTACGCGTTAATAGTGCGAATTATATCGCGCGTTAATTGTCCCAAATTGGTCAAAATGGCCAAAAAGGCAATCTTTAAACCCTCATAACGTTACGAAAAACTATCACAGGTGAAATATTTTTTCAAATTTAAGCTCAGGACAACAATGGCTTTCGAACGATATAAAAAAATTTCGTCAAAAATGGCTAGTTAAAAAGTCGAAATTTGTCTGAAGAAAAAAAAACCCACCCCGAGCACAAATATTCCGTTACTTTCGTATCGAAAGTCGGAACAATAAACCAGCCGTAGTGTAAATCAGACAAAAATACACGGAGTGTATTTTATTATATTAATTTTAACGGCCTGGACTTATTCGCTTTCTCTGCGATTTTCAAAACTCTCTTGAGATTTTTGAATACTCAATTCTGATTTGCTGAAAATATCTGAAGATAAATGTACACCCCTCCATACCCCATCATGAGGGATGCCACCCCAACAAAAAATGAGATATCTTCTTTCAATTTCGTTTCTTTTTTCTGGTCTAATTAACACTTACCGGGAGGTAATTATTAAGTAGATTAAATTAGTCGAGTTTTCGACCAACCAGAATGCAGCAAAACTCTAATTATTCTTAGAACGCTCCGATCTTAGGGCTACCAATTGTTACGTAGATACATTTTCCTGCTGGGTCTTCACAAGTACAAAAATGACAAATCAGTCCCATTTGTACCAAAATAAAAAATCAATCGCGTTAGTACCAAAAATATTCAATTGGCCTAAGACTATTAAGCCGACTATTTTAAGCTCTTGGCTTAAAGTCGCCGGTGAGATAACCGGCTGTAATTTTCGTAAAGAGTCCTACCCTCTGTTGGCAAGCTCGCAACACCTTGGCGCGACTGCGGTAGTCACTATTCTGCTGTTCAGTTTTCTTCTTTTTGAACAGTAGAAAATTAATTTAATAATTCGTTGGCTCACAATTCGACCAATCAGAAATCGAGTTGAATAATTTTGGTACAAATGGGACCGGTTTTTCATTTTGGTACAAATGAACGTTGGTACAAATGGGAGTGCAGCCAGTATTTAGACAGCCGCGTATTCATACTCGTCAGTATTTAGACAAATACTGTATGAACCAATCACAATCGAGAAAAGACATAAATAATCCAAAATAAATAATAATTATTTATTAATTTCTTCTTTGTCTCGATTCTGATTGGTTGAAACAGTATTTGTCTAAATACTGACCAGTCTGAATACGCGGTTGTCTAAATACTGACATGTAACCGTACAAATGAGACTTCACCATTTTCCTTTCCTCGCACAGCTTATGTTTCTTTGGTGGGGCAGCAATTGTAAGTAGATATTCCTTTTCGTTTTATTATACAGCTTACGTTTCTTTGGCATTATTCGGGTTGGCAATGGTTGAGTAGATGCTTTTTTTTCTTTCCTCGCACAGCTTATGTTTCTTCGGTATTATTTGTTTTAAGTTATTCGGTCAACCAAGCTTTGTGGCTTTGTGTTGGGTCTCGTTTATTTTCACCAACTTTTTTGGCTACATATGGAGCTGTTTATCTATAATCAATAAAAAAAGATGGATAGTGTCTGAAACATTTCGAATCTCAAGTTTGCATGCAAAATAGATCGTAAACGAAGCAATACATACCCGAACAAAACTTTCTATCCAAAATTTCCGGAGCAGCGAATTATTCTTCCGACTTTTGAAGTAAGTGACAGAATATTTGTGCTCGGGGTAGTATTTTTCCTCCCGACAAATTTCGACTTTCTAACTAGCTATTTTTGACGGACTTTTATTTTATCGACCAAAAGGCATGGTTGTCTTGAGCTCAAATTGAAAAAAATATATATTTTACCTGTGATAAATTTTTTTAAAGAAACTGGGGTTGAAAGATTGCCAATTTTGCCAATTTGGGACGCTTAAGGCGTCATGTATTTCGCGCTATTAACGCATATTTTCGCGCTATTAACGCGGCGATTTAATCCGTCTTAGAAATTGATCCAAATTGATATAAAACTCAAACATTTAAAAAAAATAGTTTTTTCTTTACGAACACTGCTTCATAAGCCCAAAAAGGTCGGCGGGACACTCAGGGCTTCGCTCTGATATGAGCAATCTTGTGTTTGTTTGATCTCTGATTTGACAAGATTGCTCGTATATCAGGGCAAAGCCCTGACTGTTCTGACTGCCCCTTAATCCATATTGATTAGCTTTTGAGAAAATAAAATATTGAAAACTACAATTTTTGGACAAAGTCAAAGATCAAGTGTAAAAATATGAATCGCATAAAAATTTTACGACCGATTATCTAGATCCTCAATTCAGTTTGGAACGATTTTGTTGGGCAGGATAATTCGCCATACACACATAATTCGCGTTACGCTTTCAGGGTTATGGATAGAACCTTCAAAGCGCGCCTAAAATAACCAAGAGCATGGCCAAAATGGCATTTTTTAAACTCCCATAACGTTGCAAAAAATGATCGAAGGTAAAATATCTTTTTGAAATTGATTTCGGAAAGTCGATATTTTCAATGGAACAAAAAAATGTTTTGCTACAAACTATTATTTTGATCGCCGAAAATTGACTGCCGAATAAAACAAAAAGCACACCAAGCATAAATATTCTGTTTTATTCGAAAGTCGGAACAAGAAGCAGATGGTATGTGCTAAAATTGGTCTGAGAATCAAAACTTTGAAATTTTTGATAAAAAAGAAAGTCTCGTATTTTTAAATATCGATCTAACCACGTTTGAAATAAGGCAAGTCTCGCTGCCGTACCTGAAGTTTATATCTGGTATTGATTTTGCGCGGCGGAAATTTAAGAAAATAAAAAATGAAAAGTTTCTCCGCGCTTCGTGGTCGAAAAAAAATGAAGGAGACTCAAATTTTTCACGGCTAGCGCTAGAACTTCACCAGAAAGCGAGTACATCTATTGGTTGAATGATTTTAAAGCCATTAATCGGTTTTCCGAAAGCAAAATGTTTGAAAACAAAACATCATTATTAAATCACGTTTTCATTACTTATAGCGCCTGACCGGTTGTGGGTCAAAAAGGGAGGAGGGTTTATGGGCTATGCTGTTCGTGCTCTCAAGGGGAAACTGGAGTATACCAGTGCAGATAAGTCCGAATTCAAGCTACAGTTCAGAAGACGACGCGTTAAGGTTGACCAATTAAAAAAAACAGCACTTGTTTATAAATTATATGATTTCGGAAAACTATCGGCGTTTTTTCCATTTCACGCCACATGCAAATGTTTAGCTGTAAAAATTGAGTCATGGCCACACCTTAAAATGGTTCTTTTAAGGGGTGTGGGGGAAGAAGGGGGTGATATGGAGGGGGGGATTGTAGGAGATTCAAATTACACCAGTAGTTCACGCCGTATTCGGAGCATTTTTTATGTAGTCATGATTGGATTGTTTTTCGCAATGCTTTTCATCGTAGGATAAACCAATGCAGAAACCGCTCTAATCTTTGTTGGGATTTCGGCTGTTGTTAAAACTAGTTTAAGCAATTTTTGGATAATTTTGAACAAGTTTTCGGCATAGAAGTGAGATTGGTCAACCCATGAGATTAAAAGGGATTCCTAGACTCCAAAAAATACTGGCCCAAACTAATTCTCTATGAGCGGGATGTCTACGCGGTGTTCTACGGGTGTTCCCACGGGTCAGATGCCGAGTACATGTGGGTGTACAGTCGTGAGCCGACTTTGCCGTACAACAATCTTCTGATTATCAACAATGAGTTGAAACGAATGGGCATCCACATGTATTTCGTCCACATGATCGACCAGTTTAACTGCATCTAGAAGAACTGATCTACGCTATTATACGCTTAGAAGCAAATCACTTCCTAGCACGAATTAATATATTTGGATTCTTCTTTTAAAATTAATATTTGATTTTTGAACAACAATTCATTTGTTTGGGAACCGTTTTTAGAAAAAGGTGACTCAATCTGAGGCAGTTGTGGATTTAAAGGAAACAAACGCCATTCCCCACCCCTCAGGGATTGGACCCTCTACCAGCACAAAAGGTAATATTTTGTGATATTCATTTTTGGCTGACTGAACTTAAATGTTTCTAAAGGCGTCTTCGGCGTCGATTTATACCAATTTTGAGGGGAGAGCGCGCGCCGTAAAAATGTTAGTTTTTGGTCAAAATTTTCGCAAAAATTTTGGGAGAGCTTTTTTTTCGACAAAATTTTCTTTTTTTTTAAAAATCCGCCGCCATCAAAAAAATCTTAGATCCGCCGCTGGTCTGAGGTGTTCATAACAGCAATTTTGGTTTTGGACGATTTTTTTTACTCTAATCTGCTCTAATTGTACTAAAGCTATTTCTGCCTCGTTTCGGTTCTGAGGCAGATCGGTTTTGGGTATCTGGTTGATTGACAACATTTCATTTCATACGTAAATTAACCGTAATTATCGGAAATTACAAGTCAATAAAGAATATCGAACTGACATAAATTTCGGTATTTAAAAGCAGTATTCAATGTCATAAAATACGCAGAATGAAAACATTAAAAAATCAACTTTAAAACAGCGCCTGAGCAATTTGTCAACTTTGTTTCGATCTTTCAGTTTTCTATTTTTTCACACACTGTTCTTCGTTCACCAGAAAATTCATTAGTTACGACATTAGTTTTTCTCGCTATGAATTCTAGCGAGAAGAAAAACATGGCGTTGAAAGAACGTTTTTAAAAATTAAAAAGTTGAATTCCAAAAACAGACGAAAAAACGTAAGCTAGATAAATGGTATAACTCTTAATAAGTCATGCACTTAGTTCTGATAATTTCACTTCGTTTTTTTTCAGTATTTTAATATTGAAGTTTCAAAACGCCATACGCAAATTTTGATGATATGAATGCATCATATCCATCTAAAGTAATCCACCTGACTGTCCCTCCCAGAGAGAATCTTGCCCAAGAAGACTTGTGGATCAATTATCCATATAAGGTTATCTCTTTTGAATTTGAACCAGTTAATTGTTGGCCAAAATACAGTGGTTTAAATTAACTTTAAAGTTTTTCCGATGTCCATTGGAATCCCCTGAAAATATTTTAAACATTTCGTAGCCTGACAATCCAATCATGCAATGGTTCTGTGCTATCGCTTTAATTTTTTTGTTGTCATCCGAAAATGATGTGAGAGGTCCTTGATTTTTGATTTTTCAATTAAGCAGAAATTTGCATGAAGTGTATCTTTTGTCAGCTTCTCGGTTCCCCCATAACCTGATCAATTTTTTTCTGTTATTCACACTTAGCGCTCTCGCACGCCTTCAAGTTTTAATTTTTTTGTTCAAGAATGTTATACTGATGTCACCATGGATGAGATCAAGTTTTCTTCTCCAATGAATCTAAACAAGCAGTTTGGCCATGTGGAACCAGTTCTAAACTAGTGTTTATTCACAATTATAATATTGATGAAACTATCACTATAAAATATTACTAACTAACCAATCATATTCCATCACTAACACTGACAATTATTTGTAGTGCTGAAACTACTTGCAATTTCAGCACCGGAACAGTTTGAATAAATATTGGACGACAGTTGTTCTCCTTTTGGACAAGCTCCAAGACTAACTCGCAAATACCAGTATGCACTAGATCTTTTGAGACTAGGAGATAAAAGAGTAAGATTAAGATTGGTATTAGTCTAAGAAGTTGCACGAATCTATCCGGCCGAAAATAAGATAGCGTGATGAACAGACGCTGTATTTTATCTGAAAATACTCTATGAGTACAGGCCAAAGGTCATAACTCATCTGGTGCGACCATAAGTCTCGAACAAGACCTTAAGTAACTTAGAATTAGACAATTGCAAAATTGCAAAAACCTTAGATGGAATAGACAATTTAATAGAAACGTCTCTATGTCTCAATAATTCTACGCCAATTTTTCAAACAATACGGGAAATACCAGGTATTGCAAAAAGACCGAGATAAGGTTGTGAACAACGATCACGAAACGGACCAATTTACAAAATAATTGTACGACAAAAACCGGAAAAAGTTTTGGTATTTAGAATACTTTATGCTGCAAACTTGAATTTTCCTTTATTGACTTGAAAATTATTTGAAGAATAATTCTTCAAGAACTCATTTGGTGCTAAATCTAGTATTCAAACAATAACGACTGGTAAAAACAACACAAGTCGTTCCCACCAAAATCTACAGTAAATCAAAACTTTCGAATGATTAGTTTATTGATTTAAAAAAACAACTTAGTATAAAAATTTATCGTTAGTTTCTTTAACCTACACAAATCATCGTTTCTTCATCCCAGCTTCATCATCTAAAACAAAACAGCATAAATTCAAAAAACTGAAATCTTTAAAAGGAAACTCATATATAATGATTATAGTTGATGCATTTACTCACTATACAACCCTCTACCCTGTACCTCATTGTAATGCTTATTACGCATATACAACACTCTACAAACATTGGATAGCAAAATTAGGATTATCAGAAATCCTTGTCACAGATAATGCCACCGAAATCATGAAAAAATGAAATCATCACATTATGCCATCTTTATAACATTCAGCATCAACTCCGAATGTCTCATGCCCCATGGACTAATGGTTTAGACGAATGTATGAAATGTTCACTACAAGAATATCTCAGATGCATCATAAATGGAATTGATATAAGATATACTGAATTGTCAAGAGACGTTAAATTCTTCGCCTTAGCGTATAACTCACAGATAACAATAACTCTAGGATTATCACCGTATGATATGGTTTTTAACCAAAAACCACGGAACCCAATAATGTTTACAGCTAATTCATCAAACAGTACACAAGGTTATTGTCGACCTACCAAAAAATTAGTTCGTTACAATCTACCACTACATACGCATGATGAAGATCATTTTCATCAACCACAAATCTTAAAATTCGCCTCCGGAACGCACACCGAATGGAATTTGATCAGAGATAAAAAACACAATGAATATTAGAAAATTACCAGAAAATAGCTAAACAAGTACTACAAAGACAAAATGTTCAATCACAAAATATTTCACAATTCACACCAGCTACAAACTTAAAAATTGAAACATATGTTTTAATACCAAATTTTCTAACACAAAAGGAATATCTAAAAAACTACCACCAATACGAAAAGTACCATTTCAACCATTTCAATTTATTGACAAACCCACTGATGTAATTTACAAATTTTTTGATTCAGGTAAAAAAAAATTCAACATCGAAACATTCTTTTACCATATTACCCAAAAGAACACGCTCTTCGCGAACTAACACAGTTATATTCCTTTACAGGACTAAAAGTTGTCCACGGCAGCTCAGATGATAATCATCAACAAAACCAAGATATAAATTGCTCAACACAACTATCAGAATAAAAAATTACAGATTTTGAAAATACCCTACGGTAATCTCGAGAAATAAACAATAAAAAAAAAACCTCAAAAACAAAAAAAATCGAAATAATAAGAAAAAATTTTTACCATAAAAAACAAAAGAAAAATCACAACGGCAAAAATTAAAATCATTACGACTCCGAAGTCAACCACGGAAAACTTGTAAAACGTCCATCCCACAATCTGAAAGAATAAAGAAAGTTGAAATTCAGAAACCCCTGTCCAATTGATTAAACATTTTAAAACATTTTAAACTTAACAAACTTTTCTTCTTCAAAAACCAATTCATTTTCAGCCAATTAGATTCTATTTAAACATCAACCCATTCTGCCGACGCTTTGCTCTCTTCAAACACAACTGAAACTATAACTTGAAGGCCTCCAGGTCAAAAATAAGCAACACGCTAGTATTCGACAACTGAAATAAACAAAATTTAAATGTTAGAACCCTCCCCCATCAACCAGTACAAAAATCAATAAATTTATCGAAATTTACACTCAAAGTTTCCCTCAAGAAAAAATATTTAATAAATAATAAACCCAAAGAAAAAATACGACAAGATCATTTAGCCTAAAGTAGGTAATAATCTTGAATATCCCCAATCATCCAATGAATAAAAATATTAAGAAGCTCATTCCCAGACCTCCAGACTTGCCTTTACCAAGAACTGCCCATATCCAACCCACTTGCCAAAAATCAATAAAAAATCCGACCACACTCAATGTTTAACTCAGTAACGACTCAGTCCGACTTCTCAAGATAATAATAACATAACTTTTTTCAATCGTCTCAACCATATTTCTTCTTTTAATAATCTTTTTCATCCTTTTATTCTCCTTAATGTTAACAATATGTGAATGTATAAAAAAAGGCAATAATCACCTTTGCACTAGCACAACAATCTTCTCAATCATTTTTATAGAACATTAATTGCTAATCAACAACCAACACAACAACCCCCACCGACTACGATGTCCCAGCAACTTCCAACAACACCAACGTCTAGTCAAATAAATCAATACGCCTTTAATTTTGAGAAAACCCCTACATATTCGAAGAAAGACACGCGTTACTATAAAAACTTTTAATACCCGTACCTCTAAGCGAACCGCAATACGAACAAACATACAACATCTACCCAACAATACCTTAAAAGAACTAGATATCCTAGTCAAAACCAAAATCAAACATTTACAATGATAGACATATAATCCAACCCAGACGAAATAGAACTTCTGCAACACCCAGAGCTCGTTTTAATATACACTCATCACCATCCCCAAATCCTCTAGACCTTTCCTCTAACACAATTCAAAGTAACCAGCCCCTCACCATTGCAAACTCTGTCACAACAAAGTATTCAAAATATACCATCAAGTTACTCAGGATCAACTCCACATCTGAACAAGTTCGTGAAAACCCCTTTAGCCTCCAACTTCAACACAACCTCTCCCACATTGGATGACACAAGCTTTCACTCAATGTGAGCCAAACTTAGGAAACTACCCTTTATATATATCTCATCCGATACAGCTTGATAAATACCAGAAACCTTATGACTACCTTCAACCCCTTCAACAATAAGTCAAACTCCAACTACAACATTTTCACTAAATTTCCCTACAAATTTAGATGATAGATAAAGAAACCTGTTAACCAATAATATACCCCTACGATTAGATTGGAACAAACTCGTCAATTTTGATAGCAACAGAATAAATTATTGGGCACTCAATAGGTTACAACAGAGACACGATATTCACAAAGACATTCAAAACACAATATACAGATTCTTACACTAAAACAATTTAACACTTAAAATTGAAATAACAGTAAAAAAATAATTAATTTATTCTATCACCCTCAACCCCTAGTTTCACCAAATATAACAGCATATTCTTTACCTCCCTAATTCATCACAACAGAACTTATCTATAAATACGATAGATATACAAAAAAGACACTTTGATACAAATTAATCTTTAACCTATGTTCGGGATTATCCTACACATATATCTTTTATTGTTTTTTTTTACTGAAAACCCTTCCTCCTCTTGTTTTTTTAGAACCAACATCCCATCAAAATCCCTCCACTCGAACAGGACCACCACGAGACATATTAGTTACACATTATGATGGTGGCGAAAATGAACAAAAAACACTACACAAATACGCCCTAAATCAAGTAACCAATTAACTCAATGCGAATCAGAATCACAAGAAGTTGAAACAACAAATATAGCAGCAACACTTTATTCGAAGCCCGAGCTACAACCTTAACAGGATATAAATTCACAGCGAAATTTTTACAAAAAAAAGTACATTGTTCCCAAGTCTCAAATGGAAAAAAAATAGTCCCGATCACGAATCTTTCTATCAAAGCAACATTGAAAGACTCTTACATCTTAAACCCGACAACCGTAAAACTAACTCAATTGATTAAAATTTACCACAAACAAAGGAACAAATCGAACACATCAAGCAGAACTTAAAAGGTACCATTGTCATATAAAATTAGACGACAAATATCCGCTCCACGGCGCACACGAATGTTTAACATATGATCTACACGATAAAAATCGGATACTACGTATTGGAATAAATAACCCTTGTAATTGCAAAGCAGACACAAAAAAATAAAGGATATCAAGAAAAAAGTTTTTCGATTGGAAAAATCAAATAGAAAAAGTACAGTTAACTCGAGATTTAAAAGACGACACAATAACATAGCAAGGAATATGCTTACCTTGCAAATGACCACGGTTTTTGCGATCCTTCCTTTGGTTTCTTGAATACACATGTACCACATTTCAAGTTGCAAAAAAAATCATGCAAGAACAATTAAATTTCATCAAAAATACTTCCTTGAATCAATTCATTTTGAACAAGCGAACCCTGATAAAATAGGATCTGACAAAAACCGTTATAAAAATATCGATCGAATAGAAAACAACTTAATGCGTTTTCAAGTCTACCCCGAAACAGAAGTCGCTTGCAAATATACTGCACTACTTTACAAAACACAATAATCAAAAATTCTTGCCGAATACCAAAAAACTTTCGACATGAAAACAGAAAAAAATTAATTAACCCATCTCAAATGTACCAATATTATAGTGACAAAAACTCATACATCCAAGTAATATTTTTGAAAAATACAGGAAATACTGGTGGAAAACTTCGTCCACAAGATAAAGGCAGCACAAGTTTAAATGAACTATTACTCATGAATCATACTCATTTTGGCACAATCCACTATGACATCCACTTAGATATGAATTGGATTACACAATAGGCAGAATGTTTCAAGAAATGTCAAAATTATCAGAAATAAAAACACTCCATCTTTTCTGTGAATTAGAACGAACATAAATCCTACAACCACGTGCACTAGTAGTATTGAAAATACCCTATGCAGAATATTTATTATCAGGCAATAGATCAAATATTATCGATTACAAAGGAAACATACTTTGGTACTACGCATGAAAAAAGTATCACCATTATATGTTTTGAAGCCAAACAATGTTGTAAAAGAATCCCTAAATTCTACGAATATGAAGTACTTTTTGTCGATACACTTTCTAGACGCACATGTTTTTGGGATACAGCCGTCCCCTGTGGATATGAAAATTTTCATAATGTTGTAGAGCTGAACTCATATGAAACCAAATACTATCTTCATACCCCATACCCAACACTTAGGCCACTATTAAACAAATTTTCACCAGAAAAAATCAGAGCTATCGCTCGTAACCCGAATGTAGAATTACAATCAATAGGTATATTTTCCAGATCCGACATACAACACCATATTCGCACGCAACAATTTCTGGAACTCCTATCAAAATGGACACTATCCAAAGACAATCAATAGATCAAAAATTCAGAAAATTTCCTGAAACTGCAGGATTTTTAGACATTTATGCTCAAGACTACAGCGGATACTTTAAAAATTTAAAAAACGACATATATCTAAACAGTGAAAATACCGTTCACAAGGTATCTCACTTACTAATATTTTTAGCTTTGTAAATTCCAAAAACGAACTTCTCGCATTTCAAGGATGGCTCTTTTGCATCTTAGAAAGATTGACTTTTTTCTACACTATGTTTATCTTTTTTGGATTTCTTTCTCATTATTGAAAGAAATCTATAACCCAAGCGTAAAACACACACAAACAAGCATTGTTTGCAGGATTTTTGGAATATTTTCGAGTTCAAATAAAAAAAGTCTTCTAGACGCTCAAATAAGTGAATACAAGAAAAAATTCTCAACAACACCAAATACATAGGACACTTCACAAGACAACAGAAATATAACACCTACTGCACCACAGCTACAAAGTTTTCATAATAATCATCCATTACCTTTAGCACCACAAAACTCTAGAAATACAGCAATAACAGACCACACCTCCCCAAGTCACAGCTACCCACAAAGCCCAGTTTCTCATATATTAATCCATCAACCGAATACAGAAGACACATATGAACAAATCGCAGAACAGCCACACACTACTTATTTCCTTTTTCAGAACAACCATTTTTTTAGCCCACAATGAGCCGCCAAATTAGATCCCTCAACCGCTCCCTTTTTTACCCATCCAACCTCCAACGTCACTCTTCTCGCATATCCCTTTCTGACCTCACATCAGTAGTAGAAGGGTGAGCTGATCAAGGGGGGGGGGGGGGGGGGGTGCCTGCGGACCCCTATGTATTAACATAGGCTATAGAGTATCCGTTCCGCACCCTATGTATTGAGATAGGCTATAGATTTTCCAATGTATTAGGATAGGGAATAGATTTCCCAATGAATTAAGATACGAGGTTTCAGATGGTAAGATGGTAAGTTTCAGAAAAATTTTTGGCGCCCGAATTTTTTGAGCTCGTTTTTGCCGATACTTGCGTTTCTTAGCTAGCTTCTACGGTTTAGATGTTTTGATTATTGTTTTATAGGTTTGATTCAACGAGAAAACTTGCTAAAGCTATACTGAAACCTAACGAAACTTCGAGAAAAAAATCATGTTTTTTGAAAAAAAATTGGTTTTTATGTGGAAATGTCTAGTTTTTTCGCAAAAACTTTGGCTCGCATGTATTCAGTTTTATTGTACATGGTAAGTCAATGGTAAGGGTTTTTGGGCAAAAACTTGGAGTTTTTGTCACAAAAATTGAAAATTTTTCATAAAAATTTTAAAACACTATAAGTTTTATTGTAACTCGATCTAATTTATGGAATACTCTTATTTTCAATCTACCTGAATTTATGTCAAAACCTACTAAAACTTCGAAAAAAGTCAAATTTTAGGAAAAAAATTGCAAAAAATTCAAGTTTTTTGGGAAAAGATACAATAAATTCAAAGTTTTCGGAAAAAAATGCAAAAATTTCAAAGTTTTTGGAACAAACTGAAAATTTTTGGAAAGAACTGCAAAAATATCAAGATTTTAGCTAGTTTTTTGTTGCTTCTGATCTATTTGAATAAAAAATAAATACTTTAGAGTTTAAAATTAAGCTCAAATTTTATTTCAACTGGCATCATGTTGAGACACTGATACAAAACTTTGAATAGATATATGGATTTTTCCAAAATTTCCTCACAAAAAATTGAAATACGATAAATTTTAGCAATATTTGAGTAACAAAGCGGGGTTTATAATGCTCTCAACATTAACAAGAAAGCTCATAAAAGCTGAATCGAAATTGAAACTTGTAGAAGATATTGAAAATAACCATAATTTTCAAGAAAATAAAATAAAAATTATTCAAATTTGTCAAAAATATTCAAGTTTCACCCTTTTAGTTGGTTATTTAACAGATTTTTTGTCCAATTCAGGGAGAAGTGAAATAGGACTCTCAATACAATTGAACATTAAGAGCAATATTTCATTAAGTTTCTAGATTTTTGCTCAATGATTAACCCAAATTTGTACAAAAATTACAAATTCAGATAAGTTATTCACCTTAATAGTAACGAATTTAAGATCAATGATGGAAAATGAACAGCTAATTACTAAAATTGACTACAAACGAGATAAATGTTTCTTAAAAATTTATTCGATATTTGCTCAAATTCAACAAAATCTTCTTCATAACTGATGATTATCTCTCTGTTGCTTCTGCAACATAATTTTCACAATTTTCCATAGAAATGTTCTATTCTTAAAGGTCATTCTTACTTTCTGCTTAATACATGGTTCCGCTATTGAACACACTTTGCAAGAAAATTATTCAGAACTGGAGAAATTAGGGGGAAAATAGTATCAATCGAACGAACAATTTGCTAGCAGAGATGAAATTTGAACTGATACCGTCTGATTATTTTGATAAAAATTGTAAATGTCTTCCTCAAGTTTCCCTTTTTAGGTGCTACAGTAAACTATTTAAGCAAAAATACAACTTTTGGGATCAATATCTATCACTTTTCCGGAAAAATAGTCATTTTTTCATGATTTTCTGTAGAAATGCTCTTTGCTTTAAGGTTATTCCTGCTTTCTGCTTAATGCATGTTTTCGCTATTGAACACATTTTGCAAGAAAATTTAGTCAGAACTGGAGAATTTAGGAGGAAAATAGTATCAATTGAACGAACAATTTGCTGGCAAAGATGAAATTAGAACTGATACCGTCTGATTACTATGATAAAAATTGTAAATGTCTTCCTCAAGTTTCCCTTGTTAGGTGCTACAGTAAACTATTCAAGCAAAAATACAACTTATGGGACCAATAACTATCACTTTTCTTGCAAAATAAACATTGAACAGCTTTTTTTTTCTTATTTAAAACGGAAGTTTTCTCAAAAATATCGAATTGAGAAAGAATCGGTGCTGGTTAAAACATTCAAAAAAATATGTAAAAAATGAGAATATAAATGTGTTTTTACAATTTAAGAACAAGTTAGGAGCAGCTCTATTGGTTATATTCTGAAAACCTCCGGAAATACGCAAGGGAACCTAGTTCCTAACATCTACAACATCTAAAAATTTCTAAAAGAGCGCGTATCAAAAAATTGATTTAGCAAAGGAAATCAAGGTGCAAACTGGAACAATTGTGTAATTTTCGGATTTTTATTAGGCAAAAAAAAACTCTATATAGTTAAAAAATATATTGAAATGTAGATCTTGAAAGTTGTTTTTGCTTTATGCTTCATGTATCTTCTTCCAAAAGATGTCGGATTGAGTTAACTTTACAAACACTATCCTCAAAACATCTGATTTTTCATAAAAAATTACCTTATGTATCAAAGGATAACAAACTTTTCTAATGAATTACACATAAATACCAATCTTTGCCACTTTTTATGTCGCACTTTTTATTGTCTCAAAATATGGTTTATAAGCTAAATTTTAGTAAAATTATGTCAAAACTCCAAATGAATTAAATCGAGTTTCTATCTCATTTTCTCAGTTTCTGCTTCATCTTCTATCTATCAAATTAATCCAATTTGAACAAAAAACTACTTGAAAATTGAACTTTTGATGGAAAAATGTATCGTTTCAACGAACGTTCAACAATCCGAAGCTGAATTAATACCATGAATCATTTGCTAAACGTATTTAAATGATTTTCTCTACTTGAAAATTTTATATTGCTGTTTCAACTCTGAATTTCTATTTTGAAGTAAATTTTGGGTTGAGAATGATGTATATTATTATCTTGAAATTTTCAAATGTCAGCAAAACTTACAATTTCCAGGTCAGTTATCAATTACTTTTCTGAAACGTAGAAAAAAAAGCGAAAGAAAAAGCATAATTCTTAGTAAATCAATCCTCAATATCTGCTACGCACTACTCTAAGATTACTTTTACAACCACTAAGTAAGGAAACCTTTAAATTGGTTACTAGGCAAAACCTTTCAATTAATCGATAGTTTATAAATATCCGGTTTTTTAATGTATTTCAACAAATTCTTAAGCACTCATTAGCGTATGTGATTTGCTTTTACTACAAATTTATTGCAACAAAATCTCCGCAAGCTTGCAACCAATGGAGTTTTTACTGTAGATTAAAGAATTCGGATTGATTTCCGTCGAAAGTTTCACGACAATTTGAACTCAATTGTTGCTGGTTTTACCATCAATCAGAACCTTTGAATATGACAGAACAAGAATAATGACAAAAAACTGTAAATTTTTTACTAAAAAGTTTTCAAATATAGTGTATAGACTTTTCAGACTCAGTAAAAAATTATTATTCAAAGTATTTTCTACTATATTTTTCTCAAAAATATATCAATTTTACCTTCTCTTCGAGTGTTTTTTGAGACTGCCGAGCACATACTTTAACATTATATTGACACTGCTTCATCTTGATATGATTAGTAAGTTCCTCGCTGCTAAATGTATAAAAGTTACAATTGGAACACTTTAAAACGTCACAGTGCCTTCGATGTCTTGACGCATCTTTAGGTGTGTATTCTCTTCCACATTCAAGACATGCAATTCTTTTGTTTCTACTAAGTAACGGCATCTCAATAGGAAGAAAAAGAAAAAAATGGGAGATTTAGAATGTCCCAAATTTTCAGTAAAGAAAAGTTGAATAGGCTCAAAAAATGAGTAAAAGTGAATAAAAACAGCAAATTTCTTAAGCAATTGTTTTTGACGTGAAAAAAAATCAGAATAGATACGCTATTTAGCCTAGCTGAAATGAAAATGATCCAATCTAACCATGGAGTTTTCAAAAATTTATATTATCAAATTTATATTTATTTATATTTTCAAATATTATCCAAAGTTTATGTCAACCAATCGAAACTGATTTCTACATCTCATGGGTTTTTCAACAGTTTTGATATCGTTTGTAGATATCAGAGATTTCTTCACAGGTAGTATTTGTGATAATAACCAATCAGAATGAAGTATTCACAGATTTTAAAATACTTTGTAGATCAGAACCAAACTATGTTTATGAAACTTCCCAATCAATCAATTTAATTGAATTGCTCTAACATAACTAAGATATAAACTTTGATACCTTAGAGAGATAAATGAGATTTATTGTCTGGTTTATTTTTTTTTCGATGCTGAATTCAAATTTTGAAATTTCAATCAAAATTTTTTCGATTTGTTCTATTTCTAACCAATGAAAAGAGAAATTACCAAAATATACGTTTTTATTGTTTTCTTTCTGGTATATTGTAATAAAAACAACCGGAAGTTTTTTAAATTTGGATAGTCGATTAAAAGATAATCTGACAACTCTAGATTTTGCATTTGTATCAAATTCAAAACAGTAATCGAAATGATGTTCCTTATCTTCAATATTTTTTTCATAGAATCTTCCATTCGTTTGTTTTTTACTGATCGACCACTCAATTTGAGTTAGTTCTTCTTAATAAAAACATTGTTGATAAATCTGGCAGTACTCTTCTTTTCTGAAATCTCCTCTCCATCTTTTTAACAGAATTATTGAATTTCTGTGTTTCTATACAAGTTAAAACTAATACAATCTCCATCGACGTCATCTGTCCACCACTGTTTTTGGTTTTTGTAGTAATTCAACCTTAAAATCTGATAAATGTTCATTTCAGACATTGAAAACGCTTTTGATAGAAACATATTTCTTACTGAAATTAACAAAGAAACTTGAAAAAACTCGAATTGTTGAACCATTTTTTACTTATTTTGTAATCAACATAAAGTATATTTCCTTTATTTAGAGACTGGTTATTTTTAAGTTAATTCATGTAGCCAATCAAAACCTCAAATTAAGGCAATTGAAAACAACCAATGAAATTCAGAATTTCGAAAAATAATGATAATGTTACAACTAACTATACATTTTGTTTGTAATGTTGTTCAAATAAGACAACTTTTAATATCTTTTGATAAAAGCATTAATTTAATAAATTTTTCTGTAATTTCCTAAACAAATACTGGAAAATCTATTGATAATTGGATAGAGTTTTATGTCAATTTTGATTAAATTTTCATGTTTTGTCTGATTTTTCCTGAGATATCCCAGCTCTAAATTTGAACTTCAGTGACAAAAGATAGTTTTGAACCAACAATTTTTCAATTAACCAACATACAAAACATCACAAAGCATTACTGAGGCTTTCAATTATCAACAAACAAAAAGTCTCCCAAAATTTGGGACAGTTCTTTGAATTCGTTCAAAGTATAGTTGACATAGGCAACTTGTTTCATTGCTTCATTCTCTTTTGCAGTAAAGAATCGAATCTGAATGTAGGGTGGCTTGTTCACACCGTACTTCTTGATTGTGACACACACCCTCCTCATGTTGTATGTTGCTATTTCATATACTCTATTACAGATCTCCAGCTCCTGATCCATTGTTGATTCTTGGCCAGGTTTGGCTTCATATATAGGTACGAGTCCAAGGTTTTCAGCATCGTGAATAACAGTATTCCGGATTGTCGATAATGCTTCACGTTCTTTTTCACTAAGATGGACTTGTTGGGAATTTTCAAATTGTCCCAAATCGTTAATTTTCAATAGTTGAAAGCAAGGCTCAAAATAAAATTTCCCCTTGTAGGATTTTTGGAACCAAACAAATCTCCCAATTCTTGTTTGATTTTTTGAAAACTCAATATAATTGGGACTAGTGTCTTTTCTTGAGTACATTTTTGAAGAACAGACTGATCAGATGAAGAGAAGTGAGAAAAATGATTTTGAGATTAATTGAAAATTGAAGTAAAATGTATGACTCATCATGATTTTCATTTATGGAAGTTATATCAAATAAGGAATGTTTTGTATGAAATTTACATATACCGAAATCACGTAGGCGTTACTTCTCCTATATAAATCCACAATTCTCAGCAAAAATCATTGTTTCAGATGGCTGCAGCGATGTGTCAAGCTCTTCCCAGCTTTTATTCAGATTATTGTACAAAATCGCTATTTATTTCCGTTTCCAGTGATTTTTACGAAAAATACATAGTAACACAGGATTATTGTGTCTCTACCCACAACGCTTTATGTTCTTTGGAAAATTGTAAGTTCCATTTGGTTTTAATAGGAATATCCCTTATCTCTTAGTTTTTCAGAGATTAGACAAATATGTATACATTTATCAAGAAATTGACTGTCTTTACACATTGTTCAAACACAGATTCTATTCAAGTATTGTTACGTCAAGCGGAGAATTGTTCAATCAGCTTAGACGAGCTGTTCAACATAAATTACGATGGAGAAGAGCCGAAAAGATGCCTAGTGTTTCAAAGAAACGACTAATTCGGAAAAAATTCAAGAGACATTATTTATGTTCCAACCAGAAACTGGCTTCCACACAAACTCATGGTTCAGCTTTTCTGGATAGAATTCGAAAAATTCAAAACTCAAAATATGAACCTGATTTGTTCAAGATTATTGATTGCTTTATTGATTGTCATGGTTCTGTGCATAGTGATTATGTAAGTTTTGTGATAAAATAATCAATTCTTTTCAAATGTGCTCTTAAAATTTTACATTGATAAATCTTTAAAAACAAAGCTTTGGTTCAGGAGCACTTTATTCAAATGATAAAAAAAACCAATTTACAATTTAATGGGAAACTTGAAAAAATGTGTAAAAAATCAAAAAATGAGTTAATTTTCGAGTTCCTTGTCACTTTCTTCTTCATGTGCCACACCATGTTTCCTTCTAAACAGAGCTAAGTTATCCTGTTGAACCTTCAATTTTTCTTTCTTGTACCTTCTATCACGAATTGTTTCAATTTTTCGGCAATAATATAGGGAAATTCTTAAGGGACTGAAAAACTTCTTCGGATCTCTGTAGAAGATGTCAAATTCAACCATTTTTTCAAAAATAGTCATTTGTAGTAAATGTTCACTTGTAAGCAAATGAAAACTATTTCCGTATCCCAGATCCACAACTTCATCAAAATATTTTTCATTTGAATCATATGAAAACCCGTACTTTTTTCTCGAAGATGACTTAGACATAGCCAATTCTTTTCCAAATTCTCTAACTCTTCTGCTCTCGAGTTCTCTCCATTCCGAAAGATCTATAATAATTTGCTCACTAGCTTGGGACATTTTATTAAATTTGAGAATCTTGACAGTTTCGGTGCCAAGTTCAAACTGGATGCAGTAACTCGCTCGTTCTATTATGATTGGTTTCAAAATTTGAGATAGATTTCCGTTTCTTCTAAAAATTCTTCTCATGTCGATAAAATGAACTGATTTGTGGGAGATTTTCAAATGAAATGAAATATATTTTTTCACCTGTAGATTTTGACTGTAGAAAAATTGAACTCCAAAAATTTTGCAACACTTGTTTGACTTCAATTGTTTATAAAGGATTTTGTAAAATAAGAATTTTTTGTTGACTAAGATTTTTCAAAAGGGAAGAATTTCATTGAAAACTATTTCTATTATTTACAACCCTGGTTGCGTATCTTTATTTAGATTTAAAAACTAGCAAAACAACTAAAATCTACAAATTTTTTTATCAACGTCATCACCTTAGAGTTAGTTCTGGAATTGTGATTGGTTAAATTTTAGTGATTGTTTCTAGAATTTAGAAGATTGAGGAGATGTTGATGTTAATATGTAATGAATTTTTATAAAATTCAAGTATTTAATCTGTAGATTCTAAAAATTAGAAGATTCTAGAATTTAATGAATAATGATGTCAATTTCTCTGGTGGAAATATTCCATAACTTTTACTGTTCTATAAAAGTTAAAGTGTAACGACGTCATTTTCTCAGGTGGAATTACTTTTTCATTACCTAACAAATTCAAAAGACACCTTCCTAGCTCTGTAGAGGAATCATGTCAGACCCTCTGATTGGCTTTTTCAAATAGTTTTTCTTGAGATAATTGAATATTTGTTACAAAAATTTTGTCAAAAATAATTTTTTCTAGCCTGAACAGATTTTAACATTTAAATATAAATAAATTTTTTTATGTATACCTATCTAAGAATTTTTTTTTGGTAAAATGCACGTTTTTTCTTGGTTTTTTCAAAAATTATGTTGATTTTTTTTTCATTTCTAAAATGATAAAGCAAAAAACGCAAAACTTTGATATAAAAAGCATGTTGACTTATTGCTTAGAAAACTTCTAATACCTTGGTTTTCAATTGTTTCTGATCAACAGACGTGCAAAAATTAGTTTTCTGAAGGATTTAATTTTGAATAAAAGTTTCATAAAGATTAGCAAGTAACTGTGCCAGAAAAATTGTAATGATTTATTTCGGCAAGATGGGAAAAGTGTTTCAATTTTTTGAAGCGTATGCGAAAATTGTTTCACTTTTTTTGTACAAATGCAAAAATTGTTTCAATTTTTTTGACAAAATGCGAATAATGTTTCAATTTTTTTGACAAGATGCGAAAAGTGTTTCACTGTTTTCCTACAAATGCGAAAAGTGTTTTACTTTTTTCGACAAGATTCGAAACGTGTTTCACTTTTTTCCTACAAATGCGAAAATTATTTTACTTTTTTTGACAAAATGCGATAAGTGTTTTACTTTTTCCGATAAAATGCGAAAAGTGTTTCAACTTTTTTGACAAAATGCGAAAAATGTTTTACTTTTTTCGATAAAATACGAAAAGTGTTTCAATTTTTTTGACAAGATGCGAAAAATGTTTCAACTTTTTTTGACAAGATGCGAAAAGTGTTTCAAAATTTATGACAATTTGCGAAAAGTCTTTCACTTTTTTTGACGAAATGCGAAAAGTGTTTCACTTTTTCTACAAAGTGCGAAAAGTGTGTACAAGATGCAAAACCATTAGGTAACTTTTAACATGTGTACATTTTTTTAAGTGTTTTTCCGAATTTGTGTGCAAAAATTATTCGAGTTTCTTAACATATGTGCAAGTTCGGAGTACTAAATTAGGTTTTAATTGTTTTTAAATAGTTTACTCTGAACCTCTCAACTATTCTCATAATTAAAATGAAATTGAAGATATTAATTAATTACAAAGAACAAAAATAACACCAAGCAACAATTATTTACAAAAACATTTAATCAAAGAGCTGTCGAGCAGCAGAAGAGTTCTGCAGGTTTTCTATAGAACGCAGAGTTGGACGAGGTTCCATTGCTGGAAGTTGTTGTGGAGCTGGAGGCATCATTGTTTTTGAGAAACCTTCATCTTCATCTATTGTGATGGGGTTTTCGACTGATCCTTCCTCCTCCCAAGGAAAGAGGAAGTCGTCGACTGGTTGAGCCACAAATCTTGAGTCCGGAATCTCGGGGTAGTTCATGCCCACATGATCAGAAATTTCCTCCATCATTTGCATTTCTTCAAGTTGGTTCTCTGTCATGGGTACTTGTGTCATTTGATGTTCGTTGAAATCCCTTCGCATCACTTCCACCATGTGCCAGACTTGGATTGGGATATCCATTCTTGCCAGAAAAACTCCTGAGACTGTTTTTCGCACTTGAATTTGTACTAGATCAGGCGAAAATTCTACAGAGTACATGAGATTGCTGTTTTGTACTGAGAAAATCATTTTGAGTAATCAATTGAGTAAAAGAGTAAGAACAAGAAAAAGCTGATAGAGGGATAGCTGACGGAAGAGAAGTTGAAATCAAGGTATTTAGAGCTGAGAGAGGAGTTAGTTGACGGTAGTTAAGTTGAAAATAAAATGATTTTTTGTGAGGAGTTAGGGGTACCTTCAACTCGAATGTGTGGGTTTGACCAATCAGAATTGTTTTTCCTTATTTGGATTGCAGTCGTGTCCAATCAGATTTCAGCTTCCTTTTATGGGATTCTTTGATAAAAGTCGTGTGCAATCGGAAATGAAGCTCCATTTTGGGTATTTTCGTTTCCAATCACAAAAATGTTCATTTTTGTTCTAGTTGTCGTATCCAATCAGAGAAAATTTTAAGGACTTAAATCTGCCAAAAAAGTAAAAATATACACAAAAGCAATTGCAAAAATAAATGACCAAAAGTTGTTTGATGTAAAAATAAAAAATTTTGCTGATATAAGTAACAAAAGAATAGCGAACAAGTAGCATCTCTACAATTTTTTTCATCAAGTTAATTGAATTTTTTGTATGTAATCAATGAGAAAAAGCTTATTTTAGAGTAGATAGTCAAGTTCTTTGATTTTGATGTAAATTTGGGAGAATAACTCAAAGTTGATCAATTTTTCAAAGCAAATCTCTGGAAATCTGATTCCAAACCGAATCAAGCAGGATTTTGAAAAAAATTCCTTAAAATGAATGCTCGATTCTGATTGGTTGATAGCAAATTTTTGAAAACTCCATGGTTAGATTGGATGATTTTCATTTCAGCTAGGCTAAATAGCGTATCTATTCTGATTTTCTTTCACGTCAAAAACAATCGTTCAAGAAATTTGCTGTTTTTATTCACTTTTACTCATTTTTTGAGCCTATTCAACTTTTCTTTACTGAAAATTTGGGACATTCTAAATCTTCCATTTTTTTTTCTTTTTCTTCCTATTGAGATGCCGTTACTTAATAGAAACAAAAGAATTGCATGTCTTGAATGTGGAAGAGAATACACACCTAAAGATGCGTCAAGACATCGAAGTCACTGTGACGTTTTAAAGTGTTCCAATTGTAACTTTTATACATTTAGCAGCGAGGATCTTACTAATCATATCAAGATGAAGCAGTGTCAATATAATGTTAAAATATGTGCTCGGCAGTCTCAAAAAACACTCCAAGAGAAGGTAAAATTGATATCTTTCTAAGAAAAACATAGTAGAAAATACTTTGAATAATAATTTTTTACTGAGTCTGAAAAGTCTATACACTATATTTGAAAACTTTTAAGTAAAAAATTTACAGTTTTTTGTCATTATTCTTGTTCTGTCATATTCAAAGGTTCTGATTGATGGTAAAACCAGCAACAATTGAGTTCAAATTGTCGTGAAACTTTCGACGGAAATCAATTCGAATTCTTTAATCTACAGTAAAAACTCCATTGGTTGCAAGCTTGCGGAGATTTTGTTGCGATAAATTTTTAGTAAAAGCGAATCACATACGCTAATGAGTGCTTAAGAATTTGTTGAAATACATTAAAAAACTGGATATTTATAAACTACGATCAATTGAAAGGTTTTGCCTAGTAACCAATTTAAAGTTTTCCTTGCTTAGTGGTTGTAAAAGTAATCTTAGAGTAGTGCGTAGCAGATATTGAGGATTGATTTACTAAGAATTATGCTTTTTTTTTCGCTTTTTTTCTACGTTTCAGAAAAGTAATTGATAATTGACCTGGAAATTGTAAGTTTTGCTGACATTTGAAAATTTCAAGATAATAATATACATCATTCTCAACCCAAAATTTAATTTAAAATAGAAATTCAGAGTTGAAACAGCAATATAAAATTTTAAAGTAGAGAAAATCATTTAAAGACGTTTAGCAAATGATTCATGGTATTAATTCAGCTTCGGATTGTTGAACGTTCGTTGAAACGATACATGTTTTCATCAAAAGCTCAATTTTCAAGTAGTTTTTGTTCAAATTGGATTAATTTGATATATAGAAGATGAAGCAGAAACTGAGAAAATGAGATAGAAACTCGATTTAATTCATTTGGAGTTTTGACATAATTTTACTATAATTTAGCTTATAAACCATATTTTGAGAAAAACTCCGACATAAAAAGTGGCAAAGATTGGTATTTATGTGTAATTCATTAGAAAAGTTTGTTATCCTTTGATACATAAGGTAATTTTTTATGAAAAATCAGATGTTTTGAGGATAGTGTTTGTAAAGTTAACTCAATCCGACATCTTTTGGAAGAAGATACATGAAGCATAAAGCAAAAACAGCTTTCAAGATCTACATTTCAATATATTTTTTAACTATATAGAGTTTTCTTTTGCCTAATAAAAATCCGAAAATTACACAATTGTTCCAGTTTGCACCTTGATTTCCTTTGCTAAATCAATTTTTTGAGACGCGCTCTTTTAGAAATTTTTAGATATTGTAGATGTTAGGAACTAGGTTCCCTTGCGTATTTCCGGAGGTTTTCAGAATATAACTAATAGAGCTGCTCCTAACTTGTTCTTAAATTGTAAAAACACATTTATATTCTCATTTTTTACATATTTTTTTCAATGTTTTAACCAGCACCGATTCTTTCTCAATTCGATATTTTTGAGAAAACTTCCGTTTTAAATAAGAAAAAAAAAGCTGTTTAATTTTTATTTTGCAAGAAAACTGATAGTTATTGGTCCCATAAGTTGTATTTTTGCTTGAATAGTTTACTATAGCACCTAACAAGGGAAACTTGAGGAAGACATTTACAATTTTTATCATAGTAATCAGACGGTATCAGTTCTAATTTCATCTTTGCCAGCAAATTGTTCGTTCGATTGATACTATTTTCCCCCTAATTTCTCCAGTTCTGACTAAATTTTTTTGCAAAGTGTAATCAATAGCGGAACCATGTATAAAGCAGAAAGTAAGAATGACCTTTAAGAATAGAACATTTCTACGGAAAATTGTGAAAATTATGTTGCAGAAGCAACAGAGAGATAATCATCAGTTATGAAGAAGATTTTGTTGAATTTGAGCAAATATCGAATAAAATTTTAGGAAACATTTATCTCGTTTGTAGTCAATTTTAGAAATTAGTTGTTCATTTTTCATCAATGATCTGAAATTCGGTACTATTAAGGTGAATAACTTATCTGAATTTCTAATTTTTGTACAAATTTGGGTTAATCATTGAGCAAAAATCTAGAAACTTTATGGAATATTGCTCTTAATGTTCAATTGCATTGAGAGTCCTATTTCACTTCTCCCTGAATTGGACAAAAAATCAGTTAAATATCCAATTAAAAGGTTGATACTTGAAAATTTTTGACAAATTTGAATAATTTTCATTTTACTTTCTTGAAAATTACGGATATTTTCAATATCTTCTACAAGTTTCAATTTCGATTCAGCTTTTATGAGCTTTCTTGTTAATGTTGATAGCATTATAAAACCCGCTTTGTTACTCAAATATTGCTAAAATTTTTTCGTATTTCAGTTTTTTGGTGAGAAAAATTTGGAAAAATCCATATTTCTATTCAAAGTTTTGTATCAGTGTCTCAACATGATGCCAGTTGAAATACAATTTGAGCTTAATTTGAAACTCTAAACGTATTTATTTTTTATTCAATTAGATCAGAAGCAACAAAAAACTAGCTAAAATCTTGATATTTTTGCAGTTCTTTCCGAAAACTTTGGAAATTTTGCATTTTTTCCCAAAAACTTGAATTTTTTGCAATTTTTTTCCCTAAAATTTGACTTTTTTTCGAAGTTTCAGTAGGTTTCGACATAAATTCAGGTAGATTGAAAGTAAGAGTATTCCATAAATTAGATCGAGTTACAATAAAACTTATAGTGTTTTAAATTTTTTAAGAAAAATTTTCAATTTTTGTGACAAAAACTCCAAGTTTTTGCCCAAAAACTCTTACCATTGACTTACCATGTACAATTAAACTGAATACGTAACCTTAATTTCACAACCTATACGTAATTAACCAGTATTAATTAACAGTTAGATAATGCGAGCCAAAATTTTTGCGAAAAAACTAGACATTTCCACACAAAAACCACATTTTTTTCAGAAAACATGATTTTTTTCTCGAAGTTTCGTTAGGTTTCAGTATAGCTTTAGATAGTTTTCTCGTTGAATCAAACCTATAAAACAATAATCAAAACATCTAAACCGTAGAAGCTAGCTAAGAAACGCAAGTATCGGCAAAAACGAGCTCAAAAAATTCGCGCGCCAAAAATTTTTCTGAAACTTACCATCTTACCATCTGAAACCTCGTATCTTAATACATTGGGAAACCTATTCCCTATCCTAATACATTGGAAAATCTATAGCCTATCTTAATACATAGGGTGCGGACCGGATACTCTATAGCCTATGTTAATACATGGGGGTCCGCAGGCACCCCCCCCCCCCCCCCCTCCTGATCAGCTCACCCTTCTACTACTCACATCTTCTCGCTTACCCTCATTCACTACTAATTCACCACGCATGGATTCCGATGATTCCACAAACACAGTTTTAAACACGATGTCACAACTTAATAATTCTGTTATTGACAGCCCAGATGAATTTCAAAACTCCGAGCCCAGCCCATCCACTTTTCACAACCCCCCTGACATCCTATCGATACCCAAAATCCCGATAAAACCTCCCCAGCCCCTTCTTCCAACACAGACGCAACCCCAATCCTCACCCCAATGAAAAGTGATCAACTTGACCCCTCTAGCCCCGTCACCGAAGAATTAGAGCACGAACTTTTCATCTCTTTACAACCACAGCTTCAAAGCACTAACACATTAACAATTCATCAACTATCACAATCCATTTCTTCCTCCGAATCCTCCAACCCAGCCTCCACAGTAGAAGAAACCCGAGCGCACCGAGTATTCCAGCGAAAGCAACCCAATACCCAAATACTTGACCATCCCCAACCAACCCGACTGTTTTCCCTTCACCCGCAACACACTAGTACGAACGAATTCCTCAAATTTAATTTACCCTCTTTTCCATAATACACCTATTATCTCACTAATGGCCACCAACTGAGTTTTGTAGACGAATATTGCAAGTTTCCCACCTTATCATGGACATCTCAATATCACTTCACAAATCCACTATCACTCCCTTTGTACAACAACCCAGCTGACAATGAAATATGTCAATCCCGACTACACCAACCAACCAAAGCACTGCATGAAAAGCAATTCACAACCATAGGACTAACACAAACATCAAATAGTTTTGTTGCACAAAAAGCTAATAGAATGTCAATTAAACAGTACGATCACGCTATTGGACGATATATGGAAAACACAGTCATAGAAGAAGATGAAAACACTAGCACCCAATTAACAGAGAAAATTTTTATAAAATCAGAACATGTATTTGTCATTAACAGCATGAAGAAAAATTATGATAATTTTTTTTTACACCGGACTCCCAAACATCAAAGCTTATGATTCTTAATTCAACAAATTTAATCACTTTTAATTTTTCATTTTCTTACGCCAAAAGAACGTGCTTGTACTGCTCACACGAGATAATGTCTCGCACTAAACTAACCCACATATACACTCATTATAAATTTAGTCAACACCACTACTTAACTAACAAAGCATCACAAAACCCACAGCACAGATTCACGCTCAATAATTCCAAATGCACATCGCCATATTTTCCAAACTTCCTTTATTGTATAAAAAATACTAACATACACGGCAACCTCCGTAACTATGATCCCATAAGACAAATGTATATATTCTGCCCACTAACACGCACGAACTCTCACTCAAAAATGAAGAGCACACTATCACCCGAGCATTCGAGCTTCTATGGCCCATCCTTCAGAGTGAAACTGTCATCCGCAAGCTAAACTTCTCACATCATCAGACACTATTCGCACTAATTTCCCGAACGGATTTTTTGTCGATGACAACCCTTTGTAAGTAAAATTAAATATTTTAACTAAAAAATTCAAAAAAACACTAACTTTTCTTTAAATATGCTTCACTTTTGTATTTTAGATTTTACCATTAATTCATCTAAAACAAATAAAAACAAACAAAAATTGTACAATTTTTTCTATAAATTTTTAAAATTAAATTTAGCAATCGCAGTATGTAAATAAAGTAGTAAGTTGTTTCTCTCAAAAGTAGTATTTTCATAAATTTAAAATTCCATGGCAGTAAATTAATATTTGTAATATGGTAAATTTATCAAAAAAGCAAACAATTTGAAGATATTTAACCTTTTTAAAAGACGCTTCTTTTAAAATTTGGATTTCTTCACTCGCCCATATATCTTTCCACAATCGCACAGCTCGCCCACGAAGAATTGTTTAGATATTGTATTTCAAGTTTTAACTTTCAGTGATAACAACTCTAACTTGTTTTCACACGTTTCAAACTTTCCCTCAACCCGGTTGGAAGGAATTATAAAAAGAAGCTAAATTAGACAACGCAGCTTTTTAACGCCACAAAACCACAAACTAATAGCATGGCTAAGAGGGAAAGTCCCACAGTACCCAACCTGATTAAACGCAGATTAAAACTGGATAAAATTTTCTTTTGAAAGCCACCTTCAAGTTTTATTAAAACCAAATAGTTTTTTGTGCAAAACTAATGAACTAGAAGTTTGAATAAAAATAATGGATTATAGTCAATTATAATCGATTGCAATTGTATCGAAAATTAGATGAACAAATTATCAATTATAATCGCTTATAATGGATTGTAGTTATAATTAAAATTTGATTTCAAAAATAGAGATGGGGCATGGCCTTTTGCATATACTCATGGAGTATTTTTCAGACAAATTTCACCGTTTGTTCGTCACGCTATCTCATTTTTGGCCGGATAGATTTGTGCAACTTCTTATTCTAATACCAATCTTAATCTTACTCTTATAACTCCTAGTCTCAATAGATCTAGTGTATACTGGTTTTTGCGTGTTACTTTTTGGAGTTTTTCCAGAAACAGAACAACTGTAGTCTAAGATTTGTTCAATTGTTATGGTGCTGAAACTACAAGTAGTTTCAGCACTTACAAATAAATGTCGAAGTTAGTGATGGAGTTTGATTGACTAGTACTAATATTTTGAAAAGGTAGAGAATTTTATTTATGTCCAGTTATAAATCCTAGTTCAGAACTGGTTCCAAACATCCGGAGCTTAGATTGTTTTTAGTTTAAACTGTTTATGGTAGTGAAGGACGGGTGATGTAGTTTTCTTTTGTAGTTTCGAGCAGTGACTTCTTGAAGAGGGGAGTGAAATAATTGTAGTGTTAGATGGAAGAAGATCATTTCGTTTGTCTTTCAAAGTGGGTCTCGTTGATCGTGGGTAGTCTTGGGTGATTGTGTCAAGACTTCTGATCGATGCAATAATATACTGATTTCGTTAACTTTAGAGCGAGACTACGTGCAGGGTGAAGTTTGACTTTTCAGTGTAAAGTGCCAAGTGACTAGGTTCGGTATGTGAAATCAACATCGAGATGGCCATTGGTCTGTTTCAGTGGGTTTCCTTTGCTGCGATGTTGGGTCCATACTAAAAATCCTTTGAGGGTCGTGACTACGGCAACAAACCAATTAATTTTGTCATTCCAGGGCTGGAATGTAATTGAGGTGTCATCTTCTTTGCCGGTTGTTCCTGGAGCACTAAGAAATCCTTACTTACTGCATTATATATTTACATCTTGTTAGTTAAGTTTTTTAGTTATGATTTATTATTAGTTATTATCGCAAAAACCTTTTTATTTTAGTTCGTATCTTAAAGAGTTAATAATAAACTTATAATTTACTCTCGTTAATAATAGGAAGTGGGTCACAGAGCGTGGTTGTAGCGCGGTGGGTTAGGCTGGCTATAGAGCATGATCAGGACGTTCCTCTGGTTGGTGAGGCCAGGAGTGGGCTACAGTTTTATGGTGTCATTGTGCAGAGTCTCTTTAAGTGTTCAATTTTTATTACGTAGTTTTCTCTTTTTGTTTTGGTTGTGTCCTTTTCTCAAAAGTAAATTATTTATTTGGGGTTGTTGTTCAATTTTTTTGTGTTTTATTTTGTTTTAATTAAATTTATCAAAAGAATAATTTGTCCATTTATAATCTGGTTTTATCCGCTTTGGGTGCCGTGGGACAATCTTGCTTAGTCATGCTGTGAGCTTGTGGTATCGTGGCTTTAGTAAGCTACGTTGGTTAGATTATATTTCCTTCCAAGCGTGCATGGAGAAAGTTTGAAACGTGTTAAAACAAGTTAGAGTTGTTATCAGTGAAAGCTAAAACTTATAATTTATTACTTAAACAATTCTTCGTGAGCGAGTTGTGTAATTGTGGAAAGAGGGTGGTTTATGGGCGAGTGATGAATTCAAATTTATAAAACAAGCGTCTTGTAAAAAGGTAATTGTCAATTTATTGCTTTTTTTAGATAAATTTACTTCATTATTATTATTTTACTGCAGTGGAATTGTAAATTTATGAATACACTGCTTTTGAAAATGAAAAATTTACTGCTTTGAACATATACTGCAATTTGTTAATTTGAATTTGGAAATTTTGAAGGCAGAAGTTGTTGATTTTCATTTGGTTTTTTGCTGTTTTAGATATATGAATGGTGAAATCTAAAAAGGAGAAATGAAACATATTCATAATATGGTTAGCATGTTTTCGAATTTTTAAGTAAAATTATTGAATTAAACTTACAAGGGATTGTCGTCGGCAAAAAATCCATTTGGGAATTTAGTATTAACAGTCTCTGATGATGCGAGGAGTTTAGAAAGCATGCGGATGACCTTTTTAGACTGAAGGAGGGGCCAAAGAAGCTCGAGTGCTCGGATGATGTTCTGTTCTTCGTTATTCAGTGAGAATTCATTTGATGTGTTTTGTATTAGGTTATATAATTTATGGTTGTATTAAGTTTTGTGAATGTATTCTAGAATGTAGATTGTAGACTTCGGTGGGTTGTATATATTCATGGGGGTTGATAGGTGAGATTCTTCGACATCAAGGGATTTGTTTAGTGGGCAGTATATACACAGTTGGATTATGGGGTCGTAAATTCTGAGGATGCCGTGGATGTTAGTATTTAGGTGAAGTTTAGGAAATATGATGATGTGTTATAGGAATTAATAAGAGTGAATCTACGTTGTGTGTTTCGTGCTGGTGTGTTAGTTTTGTAGTGGTGTTGAATAAACTTATAATAAATGTATGTGTCGGTTTTTTTAGTGCGTAACTTTATCTCATGTGAATAGTGCAACGCACGTTCTTATGGTGTTAAGAATTGAAAAGTGAGCGAAAAGTGATTAAAATTATTGAAATAAAGATCATAAGCTTTAGTGTCTTTTAATGCTGTAGAAACTCTATTATTATATTTTTTATTCATGCTGTTGATTAGAAATACATATTCTGATTTTATAAAATAAAATTGTTAATTGAGAGTTAAATCTTCATCTTCTTCTAAAACTGTATCTTCCATATATCGTCCCATAGCGTGATCGTAGTGGTTAATGGAAAATCTATTAGCTTTTTGGGCAACCAATCTATTTAATGTTTGTGGTAGTCCGATGGCTGTGAAATAAATTTCATGCAGTGCGGTAGTTAGTTGGTGAAATGGGGATTGATTTATTCCATTGTCTTCTGCATTATCATACAGACGGAGTGCTAGGGTGTTTGTGAAGTGATAAGGAGATGTCCATGATAGTGATGGGAACAGGCTATACTCTTCCACGTAATTCAGTTGGTGATCATTAGTGCTAAAATATTAGTGTAAATTATATCTAAGAAATTTTTTCGTATTAGTTTGCTGCGGGTGAAGAGAAAACAATCGGGGCGGTCGGGCATTTCGGTGTTTTCTCTTGAATAATCTGTGGGCTCGGGTTTTTTCTTCTGTGGAGGCTGGGTTGCAGGATTCGGAAGAGGATATGGAGTGTGCTAAATGATGAATCGTTAAAGTTTTATTATTTTGTGGCTGCTGTTGTAAGGTGATAAAATTATCAAACTCGTGCTCTTGTTCCTCAGTGACAGGATTAGAGGGATCGGGTTTATCACCACTCATAGGGGAGAGGATTGGGGTTGGATCTGTGTAGGAGGAAGGGGCGGGTGAACTTTCTTCGGCTGTTGGAGTCTTGATTGATCGGAAGGAGGGTTGCAAAAAAGTGGAATTCTGTACTCGGAATTCTGGAGGCCGTGCTCGGAATTCTGGAATTCATCCAGGGTGTCAATATCTGAATTAATAAACTGTGAAATGGTGTTAGAAACTGTGTTTGTGGAATTATCAGAAACCATGCATAGTGAATTAGTAGTGACTGATGGCAAGAGGGACGACATGAGGTCAGAAGAGGAAATACGGAAGATTTGGCTGGGCGATTTGATGGGTAAAAAGAGAACGGTTGAGGGATCCACTCTGGCGGCTCATCATGGGCTAAAAATATGGTTGTTCTGAGAACGGAAATTAGTGGTGTGTGGCTGTTCTATGATCTGTTCATATCTGTCATCTACGTTTGGTTGATGGACTACTATATGAGAAAATGGACTTTGTGGGTAGCTATGACTTGAAGAGGTGTACTTTGTTATCAATGTATGTCTATAATTTCGTGGTACTAAAAATAGTGAGTGGTTATTTCGGAAATTTGTAAATTGTGGTGCAGTCGGTGTTATATATTTTTTGTCTTGTGAAGTATCGTATGTGTTTGGTGTGGTTGACAATTGATTATTATATTCACTTATTTGAGTGTCTAAAATGATTTTACTAATTGAGGCTGAAAATAAGCCAAAATATCCTGCAAACAATCTGCGTGCTAAACTTTTGCTTGTTTGTTGACCTGTGTGCGTATAGCGCATGTGTTATAGATTCCTTTAAGTAATCAGAAAAGAAATTTTAAAAAGTTGATCATTGCGTATAAAATAGTTAATCTTTCTAAGATGTAATAGGGCCATCCTAGAAAGACGAGAAGTTATTTTTTAGGCTTACAAAACAAAAATTTTAATAGGGGAAATTTCTTGTGGACAGTAACTTTCGCTATTTAAATTTATATAGTCTTTTAATTCTTTAAAGTAGCCGCTGTAGTCTTGTGCGTAGATGTCAGAAAATCCGCGGTTTCAGCAAGGTTTCTTAGATTTTGATCAATTAATTGTCTTTGAAGTGTGTCCATTTTCGTAAGAATTTCTTGAAATTGTTGAGTACGGATGTGATGTTGTAAGTCTGATCTTTGAATAGATACCTATCGATTGTAGATCTATATTTGGTTTACGAGCAAATGCTCTGATATTTTTTGGTAAAATTTTGTTAAAGGGTGGGATATGGGGTAAGAAGAAAGTTTTTATCTACATTCGGATATAGCTGTACTACAATGTGGCTTTTTTTGGATGCACGTGGGACGGCTATATCCCAAAAATATCTGCGTCTGGAAAGTGTATCTACAAAATGTTTTTTATTTTTTTTAATAGAAAATAGGTATTCTTTTACATATAAACAAAAACATATAACGGTGACACTTTTTTAGTACATGTGTAATACCATCGTATATTTCCTTCGTAGTCGATAAAAATTGATCTGTTTCCTAATATTAAAAATTCTTCATAAGGCATTTTTAATACTACTAGTATTTGTTTTCGTTCTAGTTCGCATAAATGATGTAGTGTTTCTATTTCTGTCAAGGACATTTTTTGAAAAATGACTTATGAGTTGCGCCAAAATAAGTATTGTTCATCAGTGATAGTTCTTGTAAACGTGTGCTGCCTTTATCTTGTGGACGAAGTTTTCCACCAACATTTCCGTTTTTCAGAAAGGTTACTGGGTTATAGGAGTTTTCGTCGCTATAACTTTTGTATGTTTGATTTGGGTTAACTTTCATTTTTCCAGTTTTCATGTCGAAATCTTTTTCGTATTCGACAAGTATTTCTAATTACTGTGTTTTATTTTGTGAGGGTTTGTATTTGCAGGCGACTTCATTTTCGGGATATATTGGAAAACGTGTTAGTTTGTTTTCTTTTCCGTCAATATTTTTGTATTGATGATTAATAGATCTTATTTTATCAGAGGTGACTTGCGTGAATCTTTATCATTCTTGCGTGAATCTTTGCAACTTGAAATGTGCAACATGTGTATTCAGGGAACCAAACGATATCCTTGGTCATTTTTGCAAGATAAGCGTAATTCTTGATATAATCTTTTAAATCTCGTGTTAGCTGTACTTTTTCTTATTAAATATTCCAATCAGAAAACATTTTTTCTTGATATCCTTCATTTTTTTGTGTCTGCTTTGCAAGTAGAAGGCTTATTTATTCCAATACGTGGTATGCGATTTTTATCGTGTAGATCATATGTTAAACGTCCGTGTGCGCCGTGGAATGGTTATTTATTGTCTAATTTTTCATGACCTTGGTATCTTTCCAGTTCGGATTGATGAGCAGAGTCTGGAAGTACTTGAAAATTTACCAATTTTCGATTTGTGCCTTTATTTGTGGTTATTTTAAACGTTTAAAATCGTTTTTACAATCCTCAGGGCTTAGATGTAACAGTCTTTCAATGTTGCTTTGGTAGAACGATTCGTGATCGAGTCTATTTTTGTTTCCATTTGAGACATGGGAACAAGGTACTTTTTTTTCTCTGAGAACTCTGCTGTAAATTAATATCCTGTTAAGGTTGTAGCTCGAGCTTTCGATTACAATGCTACTATATTCGTTGTTTCTTTTTCTTGTGGTTCCGATTCGCATCGAGTTACCTGACTTATTGCGTACATGTGTATTGTTTTTTGGTTATTTTCTTCGCAATCTTAGTGCATAACTAATCAATCTTGTGGTCTTGTTTGGGGGTAGGATTTTTGTGTGATGTTGGTTCTAACAGAATAAAAGGAAAAACAATTGTTACAAGTGAAATTTTTATTAAAAAATACTGTGTGTATGATAGTCCTGAATATGGGTTATAAAATGTTATGTAGCCAAGTGTCTTTTTTATATACCTATTGTTTTTATAGATAAATTCTGTTGTTATAAGTAGGGGAGCTAAAGATTGAGCGGTTATGTTTGCTGGAGCTAGAGGTAGAGGGCGATGTACTAAATTATTTAATTTGACTGTAATTTCAAACTTGTGAGTTACATTGTTTTGTGTTAAGATTTGTATTTTGTGTTCTTGTATGTCTTTGAGAAAATCGTGTCTGTTTTGTTATCTGATGAGTGCCCAATTATGTAATCTGTGGCTAAGAAGATGTTGACTAAATAAAGGAGGGGTTGCTACGAATGTATTCCAATTTAATCCATGAGGTATATTATCTGGCGCTCATCATGGCGGCTCATCATGGGCTAAATTTATGGGTGTTCTGAGAACGGAAATTAGTGGTGTGTGGCTGTTCTATGATCTGTTCATTTGTGTCATCTATGTTTGGTTGATGGACTACTATATGAGAAACTGGGCTTTGTGGGTAGCTACGACTTGAAGAGGTGTGCTTTGTTATCAAGCTATGTCTATAATTTCGTGGTACTAAAGATAGTGAGTGGTTATTTCGGAAATTTTCAAATTGTGGTGCAGTCGGTATTTTATATTTTTTGTCTTGTGAAGTATCGTATGTGTTTGGTGTGGTTGACAATTGTTTATTATATTCATTTATTTGAGCGTCTAAAAGGATTTTATTAATTAAAAAATACATGTGTATGATAGTCCTGAATATGGGTTATAGAATGTTATGTAGCCAAGTGTCGTTTTTGTATACCTATTGTATTTATAGATAATTTCTGTTGTTATAACTAGGGGAGCTAAAGGTTGAGCGGTTATGTTTGCTGGAGCTAGAGGTAGAGGGCGATGTACTAAATTATTTAATTCGACTGTGATTTCAAACTTATGAGTTACATTGTTTTGTGTTTGGATTTGTATTTTGTGTTCTTGTATGTCTTTGAAAAAATCGTGTCTGTATTGTAATCTGATGAGTGCCCAATTATGTAATCTGTGGCTAAGAAGATATTGACCAAATAAAGGAGGGGTTGCTACGAATGTATTCCAATCTAATCCCAGAGGTATATTATTGCTAAAAAATTCTCTATTTCTATCGTCTGTAGGGAAATGGTGTGGTTGAAGTGTGACATATTGTTGGAGGTGTTGAAGATCGTGATAGAGTTTCATGTAGTGACCAAGATGTATCTGATGACATAATTATTGGGTCCTTTACCAATTTTGGTTCACCTTGTGTGAAAGATTGTGTCATCCAATGTGGGAGACCTTGTGTTGAAGTTGGGGAATTAAAAGGATTTTCATGAACTCGTTCGGATGTGCGGGTTGATCCTAAATATTCCGATGGGATAATCGGAGTGTTTTGTTGTGAAATATTTTGTAATGGAGGAGGGTACTTTGAATTGTGTTATTGGAAAGGTCCAGAAGATTTGGGGAAGGTGATGAGGGTATATTAAAATGAACTCTGGGTGTTGTAAAATTTCTACTTCGTCTGGGATGTATTATTTCTCTATCTTTTGTAGTTGTTTGATTTTGATTTTGACTAGGATGTTTTGTTCGGTGAAGATCTTGTTGAATAGAGGGATAGATGTTGTATGTTGGTTCGTTTTGCGGATTGCTTAGGGGTGCATGGCGAACTACGGGTATTAAAGGTTCGGATAGTACTGCGTGTCTTTCTCCAAAATTGTAATGATTTTCTTGAAATGAAACGCGTGTTGATGATTGGGGTTGGTTTAATTGAGTAGACGTTGGAGTTGTTGGGAATTCTTGGGATGTCGTAGCCGGTGGGGATTGTTGTGTTGATTGTTGATTAGCAATTTTGAAAGGTTCTAAGTATTGTTTCTTTTAGGAATAAAATCTAAGTTTTTTATAAATTTCTTCTATGGAAATAATTTAAAAAATTGTTGCGAATGCCTTTTTTTACGTTCACATATTATTAAGATTAGAGAGACTAAAATGATGAAAAAGATTGCTAAAAGAAGAATTACGTCTTTTTTGTTAAATAGATGTCTTAACATTTAGTTAGTTGTTGAAATAATGTACCTGAGGGGGTGGTCAAAGATATTGAGAAGCTGAAGTAGGTTTTGATTAGGGAATGAAATTTTACGAAAAACTGCGAAAAAATTATTAGGGGTGCATGGCGAACTACGGGTAATAAAAGTTCGGATAGTATTGCGTGTCTTTCTCCAAATTTGTAATGATTTTCTTGAAATGAAATGCGTGTTGATGATTGGGGTTGGTTTAATTGAGTAGACGTTGGAGTTGTTGGGAATTCTTGGGATGTCGTAGTCGGTGGGGATTGTTGCGTTGATTGTTGATTAGCAATTTTGAAAAGTTCTAAGTATTGTTTCTTTTAGGAATAAAATCTAAGTTTTTTTATAATTTACTTTTATGAAAATAATTTAAAAAATTGTTGCGAATGCCTTTTTTTTACGTTCACATATTATTAAGATTAGAGAGAATAAAAGGATGAAAAAGATTGCTAAGAGAAGAATTACGTCTTTTTTGTTAAATAGATGTCTTAACATTTAGTTAGTTGTTGAAATATTGTACCTGAGGGGGTGGTCAAAGATATTGAGAAGTTGAAGTAGGTTTTGGTTAGGGAATGAAAAATTACGAAAAACTGCGAAAAAATTATTAGGGGTGCATGGCGAACTACGGGTATTAAAGGTTCGGATAGTATTGCGTGTCTTTCTCCAAATGTGTAATGATTTTCTTGAAATGAAATGCGTGTTGATGATTGAGGTTGGTTTAATTGAGTAGACGTTGGAGTTGTTGGGAATTCTTGGGATGTCGTAGTCGGTGGGGATTGTTGTGTTGATTGTTGATTAGCAATTTTGAAAGGTTCTAAGTATTGTTTGTTTTAGGAATAAAATCTAAGTTTTTTAGAATTTTCTTCTATGAAAATAGTTTAAAAAATTGTTGCGAATGCCTTTTTTTTACGTTCACATATTATTAAGATTAGAGAGACTAAAAGGATGAAAAAGATTGCTAAAAGAAGAATTACGTCTTTTTTGTTAAATAGATGTCTTAACATTTAGTTAGTTGTTGAAATATTGTACCTGAGGGGGTGGTCAAAGATATTGAGAAGTTGAAGTAGGTTTTGGTTAGGGAATGAAAAATTACGAAAAACTGCGAAAAAATTATTAGGGGTGCATGGCGAACTACGGGTATTAAAGGTTCGGATAGTATTGCGTGTCTTTCTCCAAATGTGTAATGATTTTCTTGAAATGAAATGCGTGTTGATGATTGAGGTTGGTTTAATTGAGTAGACGTTGGAGTTGTTGGGAATTCTTGGGATGTCGTAGTCGGTGGGGATTGTTGTGTTGATTGTTGATTAGCAATTTTGAAAGGTTCTAAGTATTGTTTGTTTTAGGAATAAAATCTAAGTTTTTTAGAATTTTCTTCTATGAAAATAGTTTAAAAAATTGTTGCGAATGCCTTTTTTTTACGTTCACATATTATTAAGATTAGAGAGACTAAAAGGATGAAAAAGATTGCTAAAAGAAGAATTACGTCTTTTTTGTTAAATAGATGTCTTAACATTTAGTTAGTTGTGGAAATATTGTACCTGAGGGGGTGGTCAAAGATATTGAGAAGTTGAAGTAGGTTTTGGTTAGGGAATGAAAAATTACGAAAAACTGCGAAAAAATTATGAGGAGGAGGAGGAATATTTCGAGGTTGTCCTCATTGAAAAATATACTAATTTGAAAAAAAAAATTGAGAGGATTGAAAAAAGATATGAAATTTTTATCTTTCATAAAAGAAATCGGACTGCTTGGAAAAGAAGCATTTGAGAAATGATACGGTTCGTCGAATTATTTTTAGTTTTCCGTTTTGAAAATTGAGTGTGGATGGATTGTTTAATGATTACTGACATGTGGGTTGGGTATGGGCAATTTTTGGTTGAGGCAAATTCGGAGGTCTAGGAATGATTTTCCTAGTTTTGTTTTTGCTTATGAGATGATTGAGGGGTATTCAGGGATAATAAGTACTTTAGGCTAAATGATTTTTGCTTTAGGTTTTTTCATTTTTTTTCTTTGGGGAAAATTTGGAATTTAATTTGAGACAGTTTTGTTGATTTTTGTACTGGTTGATAGGGGAAGGTTACAACAGTTGAATTTTGTTTATTTCAGTTGCCAAATAAGAACTTGCTGTCTATTTTTGACCTGGAGGTCTCTTAGTTACAGTTTCATATATCATTGAAGTGAGCAATTTTTCTGCTAATGAAGTGGTGTCAGTATGGGGTGATGTTGAGAGATATTCGGATTGGCTAAAATTCAACTAGTCATTTAAGAGTAGTAGCATGAAATATGGAAAGAAGAACAATATTTCAAGTTCTAAAATATTCAAAAGGTTTATTAATTTGAGAGGGGCTTTCTTTTAAAATTCAACCTGATCTAATATTTTTTATTCTGGTATGGAGGTTTTGTAATCTTTTATCTTTTCATGGTTGATTTTGGAGTCGTGATGGTTGTCGTTGGGTTGGTTTTTTTTGTTTCTTGTGGTATAACTTTTTCTTCTAATTTTCGATTAGTCTTTTGTTTTCGTGGTATTTGTTTATTAACATTATCAGAAGATTTTGCTGTGGTGTTTTTTGTTTCTTTAGTTTTTGAATCTGATAATTGTATTGAATAACTCAATCCATGATTTTATTGGTTTTGTTCATCGTAGTTGTCGTGAACAATTTTTAGTCCTGTAAAGGACTACAATTGTGTTAATTCGCAAAGAGCGTGGCCTTTTGGGTAATATGGCAAAAGATTATTTCGGTGTTGAATTATTTCAATTTTGTTTGAGACAATAATTTTGTATGTTACATCAGTGGGTTTGTCAAAAATTTGAAACAGTCCTTTTCGGATTGTTTGTAACTTTTTTGATATTCCTTTTTGTGTTATAAAAATTGGTATTAAGACCTATGTTCCAATTTTTAAATTTGTGTCTGTAAATGGTGAATTTATTTGTGATTGAACATTTTGTCTTTGTAATACTTGTTAAGCTCTTTTCTGGTAATTTTCTAATTTTCATTGTGTTTTTTATCTCTGATCAAATTCCATTCGGTATGCGTTCCGGAGGCGAATTTTAAGAATTGTGGGTAATGAAAATGATCTTCTTCATGCGTATGTAGTTGAAGATTGTAACGAACTGAATTTTTGGTAGGTTGACAATAACCTTTTGTTTTTTTGACGAATTTGCTGTAAACGTTATTGGGTTCCGTGGTTTTTGGTTAAAAACCATTTCATACGGTGTGATAATGCTAGAGATGTTGTTATCTGTGAGTTATAAGCTAAGGGAAATAACTTCACGTCTGTTGACCATTCGGTATATTTTGTATCATTTCCAAATATGTTACATCTGAGTATTCTTGCAGTGAACGATTCATACCTTTGACTAAACCGTTAGTCCATGGGGCAGGAGACTTTCGGGGCTTATGTTTAATGTTGTAAAGATGACATAAAATTATAACTTCATTATTTATGAATTCAGTGCCATTATCTGTAACAACGATTTCTGGAAATCCGAGTTCTGCAATCTAGTGATCATAGTGTGTTGTATATGCATTACAAAAAGCTACAGGGTTGAATGCTACATAGTGTGTAAATTCGTCGACTGAAACCATTCTAAATGAGTTTCCTTCTGATGATGGTGATATTGGTCCTTTTGTATCAAAGAGATTCTGTGGTCGAAATATAAACCTTGTCCTTTAAAATCTTGCTTTTCTCCTAACTGTTTTTTTTGTGTGGGTATGGTTTATTTAAGTGACATGCTATGCAATCTTTACATGATATTTTTATCAATATCGGTGCGTTTGGAAAGTAAACGTTTGTATAAATTTTTAATTTGTTTTTTTTTCTGATCCTGTATGTTCTTTTGTGTTTGAGGAATGTAAAATATGAAATACTATGAGTATCATACTTAAAAGAAGACCAAGTAATTTTGCTTCGGGTGTTTGGTATTCCAAAATATCGGTGTTCTCTTTTATGGTTGCGTTATTAAATTTTCTGAAGTATCTAAGAAATATTTTATTCCCTAAAATTGTAATATCTGCTTTTACAGATTTTGTTTTATACTTTTGCCTAGATTTAAGTTTTCTAAAAACTGGGTCTAGATTTTGATATTTTTTGTAATAGATCCAAAGTTATCTTTTATGTGGCTGGTAAAAAATTGTTTCAAATTTCTTTTTTTTTGACAGAGGTATGCTATCTAGAGGGTCATGTAATTTGATTTATTGTGTATTTTGAATCTAATTCTGGGGTCCTGATAAATTCATATTATCAGTTAAGTTTTTCTTTTCTACTAAGGATAAATAAGGCTGCCATATACATTTTTTGTTCAAGTGGTTTTTGTTGTATATTGTTTTTGACCCATAATGAATATGGTATTGGTTTAAATGTGAATATGGTAATGGTTTATGGAGTTTCCTAATAAATCCACTTCGTAATGTTTGTTTTGGCAGTCTAGGTATACTGGAAAATAATGCAGATTTTTATTTGTGCATTTTCGAGGTCGGCTTTGATTGCATTTTTGCGTTCTACTCGTGTTGACGTTTCGTTTTTTGCAAGGAATAATTTTATATTTTGCGGTAGATCTACTGTCGTTTTCCTTGTTATTTTTTCGGGTGGTGTGTTCCGACTGAGTGTATGTGGAAAAGCAAGGTTTTTTTCCTGCAGTCCAGACTATGTTCAAGTTTGGAAATTTCATCAGGATTAATCGAAATCTATAAACTCTGTGGTTTGGAATTGATTTTTGTGAGAATAAGAAATTTGCAGGTTTATGATCTGTAAATAAAACTGTTGGATGTTTTGATCCAAGGAATAAAAATTTAAATTCTGTGAGAGTATTTATTATAGCTGTGTATTCTCGCATAAGTGTAGAGGATCTGATTTCTTCTTGGGTAAATAGTCTTGAAATTGCTGAGTTAAGATTCCTTTTATTTGTTCCTTTACGTGATTGTAATAATGATGCGCCGATGCGAAAGTTTGAAGCATCGCACATGGCATAGAGTGATTGGTCTGGGTCTGGACGCGTAATTGGTTTTTTTTTCAGTGAGAAACGTTTTTACTTCTTCAAACCGTTTTTGTTGTTCTGTTGTTCATTCGAAAATATTTTGTTGTCTAAGCATATCAAAAAATGGTCTTAGGTTTAATTGCATTTTATATACATATTTATTTATAAAGTTTAGCATTCCAAAAAATTCTTGGATTTTCTTTTTATTTTATGGTGGTTGAAGTTTTATGATTGCGTCTATGCGAGATTTTTTTAAGGAGTGATCGCATTTTCTTCGATAATATGTCCAAAGAATTTAACACGGGTAAGAAAAAAAGTGATTTATCCGGGTCTGATTTCATGTTTTCTTTAAGTAGCGTTTAGTGATACTTTTCCAAGACTTTAAGCATACCGCGTTTTGTTTGCAATTGCATGGAAAAATTGTCTAAATAGGTTGGAGGTTCCATAGAATAGTCTTTTGAATTCGTATTGTTGATTTCCAATAACGAATCAGGTCGTGATTATTCATCTGGTGGCATTTGATTATGTGCGCTTTTCATGTCAGCGTTTGTAAAGTAATTTCCGTCTATTTTTGTGAGGCTTGGTTCTATATTGGTTCTAGAGGCCAATTGCATTTAGATGCGTCGATGAGTGAATTTACATATCTTGCATCTAGAACGTTTTTAAATGATTCTCCCTTAGCGAGAATATTAAAATGGTTTATAAATGTGTTTCTTTTTGGTTGTACTTCTTTGTTAACCGGGTAAATAATTTCGTATTGTTCTAAGATATCTTTTAGTCTATTAACCTTCTCCTGTAAGTGAATTGGAACTTTACTTGATCGTTGTTTTTCGAAAACGGCGTCAGGTTTTAGGGGTAAGTGTAAAGGTGAATTTACTTTTCCAACATCAAAATTAGATGTGGCATAAACCATTGAGTTTTTAAGCATAAGCTCTGCTAATTGTTTAAAATCTTGTTGTGTGATTTGCGACTGTTGAAAAATGAACATTGCTAAGAATTTCTGTTGTTCTGAGGTATAGTTTGAAGTTTGAAATAAAATAAGGTGTTTTTTTTTAAAGTAGTCTAATAATTCGATTCAATTGGTGTTTCGTTTTCTTCTTTAATGTGAAGCATGTTTATTGAAAGCGGAGTTTCTGTTTCGCTCTCGTCATCTGTGTATTCACAATTTATGTGATTTAGATGTACTTCTGAACTTTCTGTTCTATCAATCATTACCTGGAGGATCTGATGGAATTTCTTGAGTTGATTGTACCTGTTTAATTTGTCTTTGGTTTTTAGGTGTACTGCTTCTTTAACTTTGTTGTGAATTTTCAAATTGTGTATCATTTCTGTGAGATGACTGAGATTACTTTCTTTGTCTAATTAGGTAATTATAAATTCAATTTCTAGAATTGTCTCGCGATCTATTGTAATTATTGTTAAAGTATGATCTGTTATTCGAACAGTTTTGTAATCTAATGTCTGGAAATTGTCTATTTCTATTATTTGAGTAATTCCTGTTTCGATTATATGAAGAATTTTAGGATCGTTTGTTTGAATAATATCTATTTCGAGAGTTGGAATGGGAAAAAAATCTTTTGTAATTTGATAAATTACTTCTGTTTGAAATTGATATTGATTAATTAATTCGATATTGATTATTTTGACTGTTTGACCTACTGTATCTGTTTTGTGAGGAATGTTATGAATTTGTTCGATCTGGCGATCTTCCGCGATAGTTAATTTGATAAGGTGATTGTTTTCTATAGCTATTATAATTATCTGGGAGTGGTTTTCCTGAATTATTATTACTATTTTTTTGGTAGGTTTTGGTCTTTTTTCATATATTGATAAAAATATTTATTTGGTTCTCTATATTTTTGTTCTGATTGTCTTGCTGTTTTTGCCTTCATTCAGCAGTAGGATCTAGTTCATCAATATTTCAGCTATTTGTGTTTATTTTGTCTTTGTAATAGTTGTTAGGCTTTTTTTCTGGTAATTTTTTAATTTTCATTGTCTTTTTTTATCTCTGCTCAAATTCCATTCGGTATGTGTTCCGGTAGCGAATTTGAAGATTTGTGGGTGATGAAAATGATCTTCATCATGTGTATGTAGTGGTAGATTGTAACAAACTGATTCTTTGGTAGGTTTACAATTACCTTGTGTTTTTTGACGAATTTGCTGTAACCATTTATGGGTTCCGTGGTTTTTGGTTAAAAACCATTTCATACGGTGATAATCCTAGAGATGTTGTTATCTGTGAGTTATAAGCTAAGGGAAATAATTTCACGTCTGTTGACCATTCGGTATATTTTGTATCATTTCCAAATATGATACATCTGAGGTATTCTTGCAGTGAACGATTCATACCTTCGACTAAACCATTAATCCATGGGGCAGGAGACGTTCGGGGCTTATGTTTATTGTTTTAAAGATGGCATAAAATTATAACTTCATTATTTATGAATTCAATGCGATTATCTGTAACAACGATTTCTGTAAATCCGAGTTCTGCAACCTAGTGTTCATAATGTGTTGTATATGCATTACAATGAGGTACAGGGTTGAATGCTACATAGTGTGTAAATGCGTCGACTGAAACCATTCTAAATGAGTTTCCTTCTGATGATGGTGAAATTGGTCCTTTTGTATCAAATGAGATTCTGTGGTCGAAATATAAACCTTGTCCTTTAAAATCTTGCTTTTCTGCTAACTGTTTTTTGTGTGGGTATGGTTTATTTAGGTGACATGCTATGCAATTTTTACATGAGACTTTTATCAATATCGGTGCGTTTGGAAAGTAAACTTTTGTAAAAATTTTGAGTTTGTTTTTTTTCTGATCCTGCATGTTCTTTTGTGTTTGAGGAATGTGAAATAAGAAATGCTATGAGTATCATACTTATAAGAAGACCAGGTGATTTTGTTTCGGGTGTTTGGTATTCCGAATTGTCGGTGTTCTCATTTATGGTTGCGTTATTAAATTTTCTGAAGTATCTAAAAAGTGTTTTATTCCCTAAAATTGTAAAATCTGCTTTTACAGATTTTGTTTTATACTTTTGCCAAGACTTAAGTTTTCTAAAAACTGAGTCACGATTTTGATATTTTTTGTAATAGATCCAAAGTTATCTTTTATGTAGCTGTTAAAAAATTGTTTTAAATTTCTTTATCTTTGACAGAGGTATGCTATCTAGAGGGTCATGTAATTTGATTTATTGTGTATTTTGAACCTAATTCTGGGGTCCTGATAAATTTATTTTATCAGTTAAGTTTTCCTTTTCTACTAAGGGAAATAAGGCTGCCATATACATTTTTTGCTTAAGTGGTTTTTGTTGTGTTTTGTTTTTGACCCATAATGAATATGGTATTGGTTTAAATGTGAATATGGTAATGGTTTATGGAGTTTCCTAATAAATCCACTTCGTAATGTGTGTTTTGGCAATCTTGATATAGTGGAAAATGTTGCAGATTTTTTATTTGTGCATTTTCGAGGTCGGTTTTTATTGCATTTTTGCGTTCTACTCGCGTTGACGTTTCGTTTTTTGCAAGGAATAATTTTATATTTTGCGGTAGTTCTACTGTCCTTTTCCTTGTTAGTTTTTCGGGTGGTGTGTTCCGACTGAGTGTATCTGGTAATGCAAGATTTTTTCCTGCAGTCCAGACTATGTGCAAGTTTGAAATTTCATCAGGATTAATTGAAATCTATAAACTATGTGGTTTGATTTGATTTTTGTGAGAATAAGATTCCTTTTATTTGTTCCTTTATGTGATTGTAATAATGATGTGCCGATGCCAAAGTTTGAAGCATCGCACATGGCATAGAATGGTTGATCTGAGTCTGGACGCGTAATTGATATTTGTTCAGTGAGAAGTGTTTTTTTTTCTTCAACTCGTTTTTGATGTTCTGTTGTTCATTCAAAATAATTTTGTTGTTTAAGGAAATTTAAAAATGGTCTTAGGTTTAATTGCATTTATGTACATATTTATTTAAAAAGCTTAGCATTCCAAAAAATTCTTGGACTTGCTTTTTATTTGATGAACATTGCTAAGAATTTCTGTTGTTCTGAGGTATAGTTTGAAGTTTGAAATAAAATAAGGTGTTTTTTTTTAAAGTAGTCTAATAATTCGATTCAATTGGTGTTTCGTTTTCTTCTTTAATGTGAAGCATGTTTATTGAAAGCGGAGTTTCTGTTTCGCTCTCGTCATCTGTGTATTCACAATTTATGTGATTTAGATGTAATTCTGAACTTTCTGTTCTATCAATCATTACCTGGAGGATCTGATGGAATTTCTTGAGTTGATTGTACCTGTTTAATTTGTCTTTGGTTCTTAGGTGTACTGCTTCTTTAACTTTGTTGTGAATTTTCAAATTGTGTATCGTTTCTGTGAGATGACTGAGATTACTTTCTTTGTCTAATTAGGTAATTATAAGTTCAATTTCTAGAATTGTCTCGCGATCTATTGTAATTATTGTTAAAGTATGATCTGTTATTCGAACAGTTTTGTAATCTAATGTCTGGAAATTGTCTATTTCTATTATTTGAGTAATTCCTGTTTCGATTATATGAAGAATTTTAGGATCGATTGTTTGAATAATATCTATTTCGAGAGTTGGAATGGGAAAAAAATCTTTTGTAATTTGATAAATTACTTATGTTTGAAATTGATATTGATTAATTATTTCGATATTGATTATTTTGACTGTTTGACCTACTGTATCTGTTTTGTGAGGAATGTTATGAATTTGTTCGATCTGGTGATCTTCCGCGATAGTTAATTTGATAAGGTGATTGTTTTCTATAGCTATTATAATTATCTGGGAGTGGTTTTCCTGAATTATTATTACTATTTTTTTGGTAGGTTTTGGTCTTTTTTCATATATTGATAAAAATATTTATTTGGTTCTCTATATTTTTGTTCTGATTGTCTTGCTGTTTTTGCCTTCATTCAGCAGTAGGATCTAGTTCATCAATATTTCAGCTATTTGTGTTTATTTTGTCTTTGTAATAGTTGTTAGGCTTTTTTTCTGGTAATTTTTTAATTTTCATTGTCTTTTTTTATCTCTGCTCAAATTCCATTCGGTATGTGTTCCGGTAGCGAATTTGAAGATTTGTGGGTGATGAAAATGATCTTCATCATGTGTATGTAGTGGTAGATTGTAACAAACTGATTCTTTGGTAGGTTTACAATTACCTTGTGTTTTTTGACGAATTTGCTGTAACCATTTATGGGTTCCGTGGTTTTTGGTTAAAAACCATTTCATACGGTGATAATCCTAGAGATGTTGTTATCTGTGAGTTATAAGCTAAGGGAAATAATTTCACGTCTGTTGACCATTCGGTATATTTTGTATCATTTCCAAATATGATACATCTGAGGTATTCTTGCAGTGAACGATTCATACCTTCGACTAAACCATTAATCCATGGGGCAGGAGACGTTCGGGGCTTATGTTTATTGTTGTAAAGATGGCATAAAATTATAACTTCATTATTTATGAATTCAATGCGATTATCTGTAACAACGATTTCTGTAAATCCGAGTTCTGCAATCTAGTGTTCATAATGTGTTGTATATGCATTACAATGAGGTACAGGGTTGAATGCTACATAGTGTGTAAATGCGTCGACTGAAACCATTCTAAATGAGTTTCCTTCTGATGATGGTGAAATTGGTCCTTTTGTATCAAATGAGATTCTGTGGTCGAAATATAAACCTTGTCCTTTAAAATCTTGCTTTTCTGCTAACTGTTTTTTGTGTGGGTATGGTTTATTTAGGTGACATGCTATGCAATTTTTACATGAGACTTTTATCAATATCGGTGCGTTTGGAAAGTAAACTTTTGTAAAAATTTTGAGTTTGTTTTTTTCTGATCCTGCATGTTCTTTTGTGTTTGAGGAATGTGAAATAAGAAATGCTATGAGTATCATACTTAAAAGAAGACCAGGTGATTTTGTTTCGGGTGTTTGGTATTCCGAATTGTCGGTGTTCTCATTTATGGTTGCGTTATTAAATTTTCTGAAGTATCTAAGAAGTGTTTTATTCCCTAAAATTGTAAAATCTGCTTTTACAGATTTTGTTTTATACTTTTGCCAAGACTTAAGTTTTCTAAAAACTGGGTCACGATTTTGATATTTTTTGTAATAGATCCAAAGTTATCTTTTATGTAGCTGTTAAAAAATTGTTTTAAATTTCTTTATCTTTGACAGAGGTATGCTATCTAGAGGGTCATGTAATTTGATTTATTGTGTATTTTGAACCTAATTCTGGGGTCCTGATAAATTTATTTTATCAGTTAAGTTTTCCTTTTCTACTAAGGGAAATAAGGCTGCCATATACATTTTTTGCTTAAGTGGTTTTTGTTGTGTTTTGTTTTTGACCCATAATGAATATGGTATTGGTTTAAATGTGAATATGGTAATGGTTTATGGAATTTCCTAATAAATCCACTTCGTAATGTGTGTTTTGGCAATCTAGATATAGTGGAAAATGTTGCAGATTTTTTATTTGTGCATTTTCGAGGTCGGTTTTTATTGCATTTTTGCGTTCTACTCGTGTTGACGTTTCGTTTTTTGCAAGGAATAATTTTATATTTTGCGGTAGTTCTACTGTCCTTTTCCTTGTTAGTTTTTCGGGTGGTGTGTTCCGACTGAGTGTATCTGGTAATGCAAGATTTTTTCCTGCAGTCCAGACTATGTGCAAGTTTGAAATTTCATCAGGATTAATTGAAATCTATAAACTATGTGGTTTGATTTGATTTTTGTGAGAATAAGATTCCTTTTATTTGTTCCTTTATGTGATTGTAATAATGATGTGCCGATGCCAAAGTTTGAAGCATCGCACATGGCATAGAATGGTTGATCTGAGTCTGGACGCGTAATTGATATTTGTTCAGTGAGAAGTGTTTTTTTTTTCTTCAACTCGTTTTTGATGTTCTGTTGTTCATTCAAAATAATTTTGTTGTTTAAGGAAATTTAAAAATGGTCTTAGGTTTAATTGCATTTATGTACATATTTATTTAAAAAGCTTAGCATTCCAAAAAATTCTTGGACTTTCTTTTTATTTGATGATGGTTGAACTTTATGATTGCGTCTATGCGAAATTTTAATGGAGTGATCGTATTTCCTTCGATAATATGTCCAAGGAATTTAACACGGGTAAGAAAAAATGTGATTTATCCGGGGCTGATTTCATGTTTGTTTTTAAGTAGCGTTTGGTGATGTTTTTCCAAGGCTTTAAGCATTTCGCGTTTTGTTTGCGATTGTATGGAAACATTGTCTAAATGGGTTATGAAAATTTTGCTAAAAATGAATGGTCGGAAAATTTTACTCATAAATACTGATAGAGATGCTGGTCCTATGGAGGTTCCATAGAATAGTCTATTGAATTCGTATTGTTGATTTCCAATGACGAATTAGGTCGTGATTATTCATCTTGTGGCATTTGATTTTGTGCGCTTTTCATGTCAGTGGTTGTAAAGTAATTTCCGTCTATTTTTGTGAGGCTTGGTTCAATATTGATTCTAGAGGCCAATTGCATTTAGATGCGTCGATGAGTGAATTTACATATCTTGCATCTAGAACGTTTTTAAATGATTCTCCCTTTTCGAAAACGGCGTCAGGTTTTAGGGGTAAGTGTAAAGGTGAATTTACTTTTCCAACATCAAAATTAGATGGGGCATAAACCATTGAGTTTTTAAGCATTAGCTCTGCTAATTGTTTAAAATCTTGTTGTGTGATTTGCGACTGTTGAAAAATGAACATTGCTAAGAATTTCTGTTGTTCTGAGGTATAGTTTGAAGTTTGAAATATTGATTTAAAATAAGGTGTTTTTTTTTTAAAGTAGTCTAATAATTCGATTCAATTGGTGTTTCGTTTTCTTCTTTAATGTGAAGCATGTTTATTGAAAGCGGAGTTTCTGTTTCGCTCTCGTCATCTGTGTATTCACAATTTATGTGATTTAGATGTAATTCTGAACTTTCTGTTCTATCAATCATTACCGGGAGGATCTGATGGAATTTCTTGAGTTGATTGTACCTGTTTAATTTGTCTTTGGTTTTTAGGTGTACTGCTTCTTTAACTTTGTTGTGAATTTTCAAATCGTGTATCATTTCTGTGAGATGACTGAGATCACTTTCTTTGTCTAATTAGGTAATTATAAATTCAATTTCTAGAATTGTCTCGCGATCTATTGTAATTATTGTTAAAGTATGATCTGTTAATCGAACAGTTTTGTAATCTAATGTCTGGAAATTGTCTATTTCTATTATTTGAGTAACTCCTGTTTCAATTATATGAAGTATGTTACGACCGATTGTTTGAATAATATCTATTTCGAGAGTTGGAATGGGAAAAAAATCTTTTGTAATTTGATAAATTACTTCTGTTTGAAATTGATATTGATTAATTATTTCGATATTGATTTTTTTGACTGTTTGACCTACTGTATCTGTTTTGTGAGGAATGTTATGAATTTGTTCGATCTGGCGATCTTCCGCGATAGTTAATTTGATAAGGTGATTGTTTTCTATAGCTATTATAATTATCTGGGAGTGGTTTTCCTGAATTATTATTACTATTTTTTTGGTAGGTTTTGGTCTTTTTTCATATATTGATAAAAATATTTATTTGGTTCTCTATATTTTTGTTCTGATTGTCTTGCTGTTTTTGCCTTTATTCAGCAAAGCTATGTCCTTATCTACGGCAAAAGCTACACCATTTTTTAAATGATGGTTCACCTTTACAATTTGGATTTTCACATATATTTAATATCTGAGTAATTTATTAAGCTAGTTTCGTGTCGAAGTCTTGGATGTTAGTTATCTGTGAAGTGCTTGTATGGGTGTTCTTTACACATTGTACTTTTAATGTTTCTGTTTCGGCCAATTATATTGTTATTTCAGCTTGCCTAGTTTGTCTACTAGTTTTCGGAAATCTATGTCAGGTTCTCGAATTGAAGATGGATGTGATGCTCTCTTTTTTCTTGCTATTTTTCGTAGTTGTGGTGTTAGAGTCATCAATAAAACTTCTGTCATTTTCGTGTTTTTGTAATCATGTGTATTTAGGGAATATGCTTTTCTCAACAATGTTTTGATTTTTTATTGTTGTTTAATTGTTTCATTAGGGAGTGTACGGATTTTGTTACATAAAACTCTTTTTAAATTTCTTCTGTGAATCTTTTCCAGTCTGATTTAATTTCTATTGGTAAAACTGGCAACCGTTTTCGTGCTGTGCCATCAAGTGTGGTTTAAACTAGAGGAGATGTACGTCTGTGCATCAAATTTTGATAAGTGGCGTTTTTACTGGTTCAGGTCTTACATTTAAAATTAAGTGGAAAATTTCGAGTTTAGTTTGAGACAATTTTGTTGATTTTTGTACTGGTTGATAGGGGAGGGTTACAACATTTGAATTTTGTTTATTTCAGTTGTCAAATATGAACTTGTTGTTTATTTTTGACCTGGAGGTCTCTTAGTTATAGTTTCATATATCATTGAAGTGAGCAATTTGGCGGCCAATGAAGTGGTGTCAGTATGGGGTGATGTTGAGAGATATTCGGATTGGCTAAAATTCAACTAGTCATTTAAGAGTGGTAGCATGAAATTTGGAAAGAAGAAAAATCTTTCAAGTTCTAAAATATTCAAAAGGTTAGTTAATTTGAGAGGGGCTTTCTTTTAAAATTCAACCTGATCTAATATTTTTGATTGTGGTATGGAGGTTTTGTAATCTTTTCGTGGATGATTTTGGAGTCGTGATGGTTGTCGTTGGGTTGGTTTTTTCATGTTTCTTGTGGTATAACTTTTTCTTCTAAATTTCGATTAGTCCTTTGTTTTTGAGGTATTTGTTTTTTAATTTTATCAGAAGATTTTGCTATGGTATTTTTTGTTTCTTTAGTTTTTGAATCTGATAATTGTATTGAATAACTCAATCCATGATTTTATTGGTTTTGTTCATCGTAATTGTCCTGAACAACTTTTAGTCCTGTAAAGGACTACAATTGTGTTAATTCGCAAAGAGCGTGGTCTTTTGGGTAATATGGCAAAAGATTATTTCGGTGTTGAACTATTTCTTTTTTGTTTGAGACAATATTTTTGTATGTTACATCAGTAAGTTTGTCAATAATTTGAAACGGTCCTTCTTGGATTGCTTGTAACTTTTTTGATATTCCTTTTTGGGTTATAAAATTTGGTATTAAGACCTATGTTCCAATTTTTAAATTTGTGGCTGGTGTAAATGGTGAATTTATTTGTGATTGAACATGTTGTCTTTGTAATACTTGTTAAGCTCTTTTCTGGTAATTTTCTAATTTACATTGTGTTTTTTTTTATCTCTGATCAAATTACATTCGGTATGCGGTCCGGAGACAAATTCTAAGAAAAGTGGGTGATGAAAATGATCTTCATCATGTGTATGTAGTGGTAGATTCTTTGGTAGGTTGACAATTACCTTGTGTTTTTTTGACGAATTTGCAGTAACCATTTATGGGTTCCGTTTTTTTTGGTTAAAAACCATTTCATACGGTGATAATCCTAGAGATGTTGTTATCTGTGAGTTACAAGCTAAGGGAAATAATTTCACGTCTGTTGACCATTCGGTATATTTTGTATCATTTCCAAAAATGATACATCTGAGGTATTTTTGCAGTGAACGATTCATACCTTCGACTAAACCATTAGCCCATGGGGCAGGAGACATTCGGGGCTTATGTTTAATGTTGTAAAGATGGAATAAAATTATAACTTCATTATTTATGAATTCAGTGCCATTATCTGTAACAACGATTTCTGGAAATCCGAGTTTTGCAATCTAGTGTTCATAGTGTGTTGTATAAGCATTACAATGAGGTACAGGGTTGAATGCTACATAGTGTGTAAATGCGTCGACTGAAACCATTCTAAATTAGTTTCCTTCTGATGATGGTGATATTGATCCTTTTGTATCAAATGAGATTCTCTGGTTGAAGTATAAACCTTGTCCTTTAAAATCTTGCTTTTCTGCTGACTATTTTTTGTGTGGGTATGGTTTATTTAGGTGACAAGTTATGCAATCTTTAAATAAGATTTTTATCAATATCGGTGCGTTTGGAAAGTAAACTTATCTTTTATGTGGCTAGTTTTAAATTTCTTTTTTTTTGACAGAGGTATGCTATCTAGAGGGTCATGTATTTTGATTTATTGTGTATTTTGAATGTAATTCTGGGGTCCTGATAAATTTATACTATAAGTTAAATTTTCCTTTTCTACTAAGGGAAATAAGGATGCCATATACATTTTTTGTTTAAGTGGTTTTTGATGTGTATTATTTTTGATCCATAATGAAAATGGTATTGGTTTAAATTGGAATATGGTAATGGTTTATGTAGTTTCCTAATTAATCCACTTCGTAATAATTGTTTTGACAATCTAGGTATAGTAAAAAACTTTGCAAATTACTTATTTGTGCATTTCATGGTCGGTTTTTACTGCAATTTTGCGTTCTAATTGTGTTGACGTTTCGTCTTTTGCAAGGAAGAATTTTGTATTTTGCGGTAGCTCTACTGTCGTTTTCCTTGCTATCTTTTCGGGTGGTGTGTCCGACTGAGTGTATCGGGTAATGCAAGGTTTTTTCCTGCAGTCCAGACTATGTGCAAGTTTGAAATTTCATCAGGATTAATTGAAATCTAAAAACTGTGGGTTGGATTTGATTTTTGTGAGAATAAGAAATTTACAGGTTTATGATCTGTAAATAAAACTGTTGGATGTTTTGATCCAAAGATTAAAAATCCATATTCTGTGAGAAAAATAATTATAGTTGTTCATTCTCTCATAAGTGTAGAGGGCCTGAGTTCTGCTCGGGTAAATAGTCTTAAAATTGCTGAGATAAGATTCCTTTTATTTGTTCCTTTATGTGATTGTAATAATGATGCGCCGATGCCAAAGTTTGAAGCATCGCACATGGCATAGAGTGGTTGATTTGAGTCTGGACGCGTAATTGATATTTGTTCAGTGAGAAGTGTTTTCATTTCTTCAACTCGTTTTTGATGTTCTGTTGTTCATTCAAAAAGATTTTGTTGTTTAAGGAAATTTAAAAATGGTCTTAGGTTTAATTGCATTTATGTACATATTTATTTAAAAAGTTTAGCATTCCAAGAAATTCTTGGATTTTCTTTTTATTTGATGATGGTTGAACTTTATGATTGCGTCTATGCGAAATTTTAATGGAGTGATCGTATTTCTTTCGATAATATGTCCAAGGAATTTAACACAGGTAAGAAAAAATGTGTTTTATCCGGGGCTGGTTTCATGTTTTCTTTAAGTAGTGTTTGGTGATATTTTTCCAGGGCTTTAAGCCTTTCGCGTTTTGTTTGAGATTGCATGAAAACATCGTCTAAATAAGTTATGACATTTTTGCTGAGAATGATTGGTCGGAAAATTTTACTCATAAATGCTGATAAAGATGCTGGTTCTATGGAGATTCCATAGAATAGTCTATTGAGCTCGTATTGTTGATTTCCAATAACGAATGGTGATTATTCATCTAGTGGCATTTGATTATGTGCGCTGTTCATGTCAGCGGTTGTAAAGTTACGTCCGTTTATTTTTGTGAGGATTGGTTCTATATTGGTTCTATAGGCCAATTGCATTTAGATTCGTTGATGAGTGAATTTAGGTATCTAGCATATAGAACGTTTTTAAATGATTCGCCCTTAGCGAGAATAATAACGGGGTTTATGAATTTGTTTCCTTTTGGTTGTTTTTTATTGTTAACCGGGTAAATATTTTTCTATTGTTCTAAGATATCTAGTAGTCTGTTAACCTTCTCCTGTAAGTGAATTGGAACTTTACTTGCTCGTTGTTTTTGAAAACTGCGTCAGGTTTTAGGGGTAAGTGTAATGGTGAATTTTTTTTCAAAATCAAATTTAGATGTGGCAAAAAATATTGCGTATTTAAGCAGTAGTTCTGCTAATTGTTCAAATTCTTGTTGTGTGATTTGCGACTGTTGAAAAATGAATATTGCTAAGAATTTCTGTTGTTTTGTGGTATATTTTAAAGTTTGGAATGTTGGTTTAAAATAGGGTGTTTTTGTAAAGTAGTCTATGTTTCATTATGAGTCACTAGTTACATTTTTAGTCGATAGTTTTTTATTGAGGATTGTTTATTGACTTATATCTAATAATTTTAATATATTAAGTACTCTATATGCTTTTTCTATTAAGGGAGCAATTGATGTATTTGTTTCTCATATCCTAAAAGTCCAAGGGGTAGTGTTATTTTATAACGGGAATTGTTGTATAGGTGTAGAGAAATAATATCTGAACTTGTAATTTTTGTGTATTTGATTGATGAAATCGTTACTCTAAAAACTTTGTGAATTGGTTTCAACTCAAAATTTTACATGTATAGTCGTTCTTTATTTTGATCGATTTGTATTGATGTACTTGACTTATTGAGAAGTTATAAGCATATCCTGATAATGGTTTTAGGTGTTTTCGTTCTTGGTTGTATAATGTGTAGAATTTGGAAGAAAATAGAGGTTGTTTTTTATTCTTTGAAAAAAGGTTAAGATGTGTCATTTGCCCTTGTTTAGTTATCTCGCATATGTAATTTACAATTTAGAATATTAATAGTGAGTGTATATTTAGTAATAAATGGAATTCCAACAGTGATGTGCTTTTTATCTGTGATAAGAAATGTTTAAGTAAAGGTTTATTTATTATTTTGTTTTTTGTTCCATTGTTCGAGTGGGAACGAGGAAAAATTGGAATTCTCCATAGTTTGTTAAACTTGCTCATTCTGATGTGGCTAGTTTGCTTGAAGTCCTTAAAGATGACAATTTTCGATTAAGAGTTTGAATTTCATTTCAATTGGGATAATTATGATATTTGCTTCTGGACCTGAGTCTATTAAGAAACCAACTTCATGGTCTGGTGATTGAAAATTTTTGTTTTTTGGATTTTCTAAGAGAAAGTGAATGGGTCCAAATTTTTTCCTTAGGTGCTTGTATTTTGTATGTTGTATTTTGATATATGTTATTTGTACTTCTTTTTCCTTTGAGTTCTTGTTCAGTGTAATCTGCCATGTTTTGTGTAATTTTTAAAATAAAAATTATTAAAATCTTCCTTATTTTGATAATAATTCGATTCAATTATTGTTTCGTTTTCTTCTTTAATGTGAAGCATGTTTATTGAAAGCGGATTTTCTGTTTCGCTCTCGTCATCTGTGTATTCACATTGTATGTGATTTAGATGTAATTCTGAACTTTCTGTTCTATCAATACCTGGAGGATCTGAGGTTGATTTCTTCAGTTGATTGTACTTGATTAATTTAGTTTGGTTTTTAGGTGTTCTGCTTCTTTGATTTTGTTGTGAATTTTGATATTGTGTATTACTTCTGATTCGATTTTCACAGTTGTTTAATTGTTTCATTAGGGAGTCTACGGATTTTGTTACATAGAACTCTTTGATGTTTCTTATTTCGTTCAGAGTCGAACATTTTTTAAAATTCTTGTGCGAATTTTTTCCAGTCTGATTTAATTTCTATTGGTAAAACAGAAAACCACTTTTTTTGCTGCGCCATCAAGTGTGGTTTTGGACTAGAGAAGCTGTACGTCTGTGCATTCAATTTTGATAAGTGGCGTATTTACTGGTTCAGGTCCTATATATTTATAATTAAGTTAGCTGAAACTGAATTTGAATAATCTTCTACTGAGTATTCAGGATCTGTTCCTGTGAATACCATCAGTGGATAATTAGAAGATATGGAAGATCCACCCATAAAGTATGGTTTCATCGTCATCTGAATTGATTCTGCGGTAATTGGTATTTGAGAAAAGTTTGTAAGTTGTGTTTTTTTTTCGTGCTGTTGTATTTAAAATTGTTATTTTTTTTCATTTTGCATTTTTGTTGGTTGATAATCTTGTCTTTTTATTGAATTTGTATTTGAAAATTATTGTTTTTGTATGAGTTTTGTTTTGGAGGAAAATTTTGTCTTGATTGTCGTGTTTTTGCATTTCGTGTGTAGAGTTCAAAAAGATCTGGTTGACAAATAGGATCTGGTTGATCAATATTCCAGCTATTTTTTGTTGATTTGTGGTAAATCGTTGTTGGTTTTGGCTGAAAATAATCTTCATCTTCTGAATAATGTGGTTGATTTCTTGTAAATTGTTTCGCATTAATGTTTTTACTTTGATGGAGCAACGGGAATTCTTCACTACGATCCACTGTGTCTCGTTGTTGATCGTTGAAAAAAAAACTGAGTGGTGAACTTGTTATTTGCACTTTTGTGCCTGTGATTGATTTTGGCTGTTTGTATAGGGAGGTTTTGCTATGTTATTGTTTGCAAAAAACTTGTAATTATTATCTGAAAATTTTTTTTCATTAGTTTTTTCTGTTTGTTTGTTTGTCGTTATGGTGTTGCTGGTCTACTTGTCTGATAATCCATTTCTGAGTGTTTTGGAGTAACAGACGGTTTTACTGTTGATTGTATAGTTGTTTGTAGAAATGCAGTATTTTTTAACTTGTGGTTTGTAAATGTAGGGTGAATGGGAGAAAATTTTTGTTGTGTTATTGTCGGCATTGATTCGACTATTTCTTATTTAACGAAATGTGATGGAGTTTGAATATCTTGATGTGTAAGATTTCTTTTTCCATTCAAGTTTTCTTGTCTGTTATTGAATGTAGAGCTTAAATTATTATTTCCTGTCCTATCAGTGAACCTTGCATTATAATTTAACGGTGTTCTATCGATAGTAGGTGGAGTTAATTCAATATATTCTCTATTTACTGAGTTAGCAGTAATTGCTGCACTTGATATATCAGTTGTTATCTTAAAAAAGGATGGATGAGACCAATCAGGGTCCAAACATAATCTGTTTTATCTGCTAATACAGTTTCGTCGTTTGAGCTTTGTGGTCGAAAACTATTTCTTGGTTGTGCTATGCAATCGATTTTATGAACAAAATAATCAATTATGAACCATGCTCACTTTTTTTAGTAGATCGTGTTTGACAATTTGGGAAATTTCATTTTTAATGAGATTTTCACGGATTGTATCTAAAATTTTGAAAATTTATTTCATGTCTTACAGTTGAGTGTCGGGATGTTTGAGCCCGTGATTCATTTTGTGCTTCTTTTAGTTCTAATATAAATATATAACTATAAACAATAGACAAAACTTCATCTTGAATATTGAATTTGCTCTTTGTGAAATTTGATGTTGTATTTTTTTATATATTCTGTGAAGACTTCTGAGAATTCTATATCTATGTCATCTGTTTGTATTGATGTACTGTTGGTTTGATTATTCTGGTAGGATTTCGGTTGTGAATATAGCGTAATATGAAGTACTATTACAATTAACTTTGAGATAGTGATCAAGAAATTGTCGTTTTTTTTCTTATTTCAGGAAATTACTGTTTTCATGGGATACTTCTTGTTTCGAAAAAAAAATAACGATTAAGTTGTAACAAAATTGTACTTGTCCTCGAGCGGGATCACTAAGTATTGAATTATCGTCGAAGTTTTTGTCGAATTCTATCTGTTTTTGTATCTTAAAAATGTTAGTGTATAACTTTCAATGTGTCTTCTGGTTGATTCCAACTGTACGGTTGTTCTGGCTTATCAAAATATGATTTTTTATATTTACGTTTTCCTTAAATTAATGATGATGATGTAGCCTCTGAGTCAGAAACACTTTTGATTTTCTATCGGGTTATTTTTGTTTATTGAATCTTTCAGGTCTTGAAGTTCCTGTATAGTATTTGTATCTGATTCTCAAACTGCGTTTTTGTTTTCGAAATACGTCTTTTGATAATTTGTTTTGTTTTGCTATTTTTGTCTTTTTTGGGTATGTATTTTTGATCTGATATATCCTGTTGTTTGTCTGTGCTGTGTGATTACAAGATCATATCTTTTTCTTTATTTAAGCAATTGTGTAATATGATTGTTTGTTTACTGCCTAGATTATCTCATGACATAAAGTTTAGGATGATGGGTACAATACTCGGGGGTTAGAGTTTCTATTTTCCTAACCTGTTAGTTCTTACATTTTTTTTGTGTGGTTATTTTAATTTGGGGTATAGATTGTCGTGGTTGACGGGTTGGAGAGAGTGTATATCAATTCGTGAGAATGATTTTTTCTTTCTCGTGTCTGGATTTTATACATGATGAACTTACTTAATCTAACCTAGTTGTTTGATTTGTGAACGAGGGTTGGAGAATAGTAAATCAGTCCACAAGGTTCAGGTATAATTTCAACACAAGTAGATCGTTAGATACTTTTTTAAAACCTACTAGTATTGTTAAGGGTTTTAGCCTGGGTCATCGAAGAGGAAGGGCTCAAGTAATGGATGAGTAACCGAAGTTCTTCACTGTCTATCCTAATTAAAATGGTTAGTCCTTCAAAAATTTCTATTGATTATGGGTCTTTATAAGGGTTGGGTAGTAAATCGACGTTTAGCTTAGACACTTCAAATTATTGGGTGGGAAAACAAAGTTGTTCTGATTGATCCAAGGGAAGCCTTGACAATCAGAAATTCACGTGAAATGAAATTGAATTTAAGTGAAATTAAAGATCCAAGGAAAGCCCTGATGATCTCTTTATGAAACAAAAAATGAATTATTGAAAAGCAAGGATAAGCTTTGATAATTGTTTAAGGTAAAAATTCAATTTGAAGAAAATTTAAATGTTAGATTTCAAATTATTTTAGTTCCTTGAATTCATGTGGTTCTGTTGTAGGTGAAAAAGTTGAAATAAAGAAAAAATTATTTGAGTTTAATTTAATGAAACTAACAATAAATTTTCATACTAACTAATTTTGTGTTTTTTATTCATTAAATTAAATGTGCAAAAAATTTAAATTACTGCAGATTTTGGGTAGAACGACTTGTGTATCTTTTTATCAGTCGTTATTGTTTAAATATTAGGAATAGCACCAAGGAGATTCTTGAAGAAATTTTCTTCGAATGATTTTCATAATACTAATTCAATGTTTAAATTTACTGCATAAAGTATTCTGAATACAAATACTTGTTCCGGTTTTTGTCGTACTATCATGAAGTAGATCGGTCTGTCTCCTAATCATTGTTCACGGCTTGATCTTGGTCTTCTTGAAATATCTAGTATTTCTCGTATTGTTTAAAATTTTGGCGTAAATTTATTCAGACGTAGATACATTTCTATTAAATTGTGCATTCCATCTAACATTTTGCAGTTTTGCAATAGTCTAATTCTAATTCTAATTGTCTAATTTCAAGTTAGTTAAGGTCTTGTTCAAGACTTTTGGTCGCACCAGATGAGTTATGTACGAGGTACTGTACTCATAGAGTAATTTCAGATAAGGTACACCGTCTGTTCGTCACGTTATCTTATTTTAGGCCGGATAGTGAGTTAGTTTTTAGGTTTAACTCATAGAGTAATTTCGGATACGGTACACCGTCTGCTCGTCACGCTATCTTATTTTCGGCCGGATAGATTCGTGCAACTTCTTAGTCTAATACCGATCCTAATCTTACTCTTATATCTACTAGTCTCAGGGTGTTTAACTAGTCTCTGCTACGCTCAATAGATCTAGAGTATACTGGCTTATTGTGATTGCTAAAGTTCTCTTGGAGAGGTAACTAATTCCTAAGTTAAATTCAAATCTCTCTGGTGCTGAAATTACTAGTAATTTCAGCACTTACAAATAAGTGGGTTGTTAGTTAGATGGATCGTGATTGGTTAATATTAAATATTTTATAGAGACAGGATATCCAATTTATAACCAATAATAAATATAGTTTATATCTGGTTCCAATAGGTTCGTGCATTAAACTATTTCCAATCTTAATTTTACTCTTATATCTCCTAGTCTCAAAAGATCTAGTGTATACTGGTTTTTGCGAGTTAGTTCTTGAAGTTTATCAGAAAGAGAACAACTGAAGTCTAAGATTTATTCAAGTTGTTCTGGTGCTGAGACTACAAGTAGTTTCAGCACTTACAAATAATTGTCAATCTTGGTGATGGAATATGATTGGTTAGTTAGTAATACTTTTTAGAGATAGTTTTATCAATTTTATACTTGGTTTATAAATACTAGTTTAGAATTTATCATTGGTCTGGTTCTATTACCTCCGCAGAACTTGGTCCGTTCCATTACCTCATTGGTCTGTTCCATTACCTCCGCAGAACCGCGCTGAACTGGTTCCATTACCTTCGAGTTATTACTGTGGCATTTACCTGGAAAACACGCTTTATTCACGCTCATTTTTGGATTTTGCTGAACAAATAACTTTAGGAGACGTGACCAAAATGAAGATGTACACTATATTGGGCGGGTTCTTTTTCAAGTGTGATCTAACTTTTTTCATTCCCACGAACCATCTTGTGAGCTTCACCAAACCGCAGCCTCCTCATCTGATGGCCAAATACAGATCATCTATTCTAATGCATCGGGGCATCAAAATCAAGGAAAACGAAGCAGGGACTAAGAAAGAACCTCTACCGGAGGACCAAATTCTGATGACAGTTTTTCCGCAACCACAGTACCAGTTTGAAGTAAGTAAAAACTGAACGGAAGACAGGAGAAATTAAAAGCCTTGTATTTTTAGGTATATTTCTTGCAACACCCATAATTGATGGTAATAGTTTAGTTTTTGCTTTTAAATCGCAGACAGATTTTTGTTCCGAACACTGAAAACTCAGTGTGTTTCAGTTTTTTTTGTTTTCAAAATCAGTACCACAAATAACCAGCGGAATGGGTAGAGTGATATGTCATATTAAAAATCTTTCAATCGTAAATCAAAAGACGTGAGAAAAATTGATTTGAATCACGCCGCGCAGAAAAAACAACCCAATTTAAAAAAGTTTGCGATATTTTTTCAAGAAATTGTTCCAGCAATCTGTGCTACTTGCACAGTAACCGGCTATCCTTGTTTTTTTGCAAAATGTCAATTTTAAGAAAATCATTAACTGTTCATGTAATTCGTACTTTAAAGTTTGCATTTTAAACTGTTCTGCCCATAAAGGGTTTTACGAAATCAAATATGAAAAAAATAATTAAAATGATTGCAAAAAAATCAGTCTTTTTGTATTATGAAATTTTAGATTAAAGTTTTTTAGAAGAAATAATTCAGTCATCCAGACATGTACTGAAATCACTGATTTTGACCACTCTTGTGGACTAGAAGGGAGCAATGGCGAGGAGTGGACTTTCTCCGCCATGTTTTAGATACCAAACTTTTCAAAGAAAGATTGTATATGTTTATTTTAAAATGATAACTTTTGGGTCTTGATTGTGATTTCAGACAGACTTTCCATTTCTATCAGTTTCTATATTTCTTGTAAATAGTTTCAAACTTAAACAGTTTTAAACTTTTTGTAATTCATCTATACGAGCAATAAAGTCTTCAAATTAATTACAAATTTCGGTTCAACCATTTAAAATTGAAAAAACTTAAACTATATTTCAAACAGTAGCGGATATAGGGGGGAAGACGCCCCCTCAGGGATTCGACCCCCTGCCGACCCAAAGGGTCCGCCCTTTGTTTTTTTTTAAGATATCTATTTTTGGCTGACTGACCTTCAAATTTTTTTAGAGGCACATTCGGCGCCAAATTATACTAATTTTAAGAGGCGAGCGCGCGCCGATAAAACGCGAGTTTTTGATCGAAAATTTCCAAAAATTGCCTAAAAACGCCTTTTTTGGCAAGTCTTTTCAAAATTTTGCCTGCGGCGCAAAACAAATTTGGTCTAATTATGGTCGTCATAGTGATATGGGACAGCTCAGAAAATCAATTTGGTTGACCAAAAAAAAAAGTCGACAAAATTGTGAAAACTTTTTTGAAAATCCGCCCCCCCCCCCTCTCTCTCTCTCGAGAAATTCCTAGATCCGCGCGTGATTTGAAATAACAATCGTTTTTCTTTTGTTCTGATAACTGAAAGTACGGAGGATCTTTGTATTTGGGCTTCTTATTTTTTTTTCATTCCAAAACAAGTATGACAAATAATACTCTATCTGTTTTGCGTTTTAATCCTATAAACAGGGGCGGATCTAGGATTTTCTCGAGGGGTGGTGGATTTTCAAAAAAATAAAATTTTTGTCAACTTTTTTTATGGTCGACCAAATAGACTTTCCAAACTGTGCCAAAGCACGGAAAAGACCTTGTTTTGGCCAGATTGTCTGCGGCGCAGGCAAAATTTTGAAAAAAAACAGGCCAAAAAGACGTTTTTGGGCTTTTTTTGGAAAATTTTGACTAAAAAACTGCATTTTTTTGGCGCGCACTCCTCCCTTAAAGTATATATTGGCGCCAAAGGCGCCCTTAGAAAAATTTTAGGGTACGTCACCGAAAATGGATATCTCAAAATAGTACAATGGGGGACCCTTTGGATCGGCAGGGGGTCGAATCCCTGAGTGGGGGGGGGGGGGGGTAGGGGAAGGGGAAACGTCCGCCTCCCCCCCCAAATCCGCCCCTACCTATAGACAATTGGAAAACATATTATTTGTGCTTGTTTTTTGAATTTTTAGAAAGAAAGTTTATTTCGTTTTAGTTATTAATTTTCCTGAAATAACTGTGGTGACATTTTCAATTTCAATTTCGAAAAGTGGTCGAAAATTTCAATTTAGCTAATTAAACTACTCAAAAAAATGCTGGTCCTTATTTTCACCCAACACTTTCTGCCAAAGCTTCCAGGTAAAAAGAATGAGAAAATCATTCAACTCTGATTTTGGTCGTTCAGTGGTCGTTTTAAGGACTAGATCCCCTCAAAAAAAGTATTACTCCATTTTGAGGTTGGTAGTTTTCTTTGAAGAGGGTAGACGCGTAGAAGCCCATCTGACAAAATTTTCAGAATCCTTGCGTGTTTTTTACAGTTTTAAAAACATCTTAATTCAAATAAACAAAGTATACTAGCATATCAAGCAAAACCCCGGCTGCCTCTTAAAGTTGAACAGAAAAAATCAATGCTTCAAAAAAATCACTAGAAAAACATCGGAAATGTCAAAATGAACAATTTTATCAATTTTTATTTTTTGTCTTCATTGTATCCCCCACGCGCTATGCATACTACAAAGAAATGTTAGCGTCTTGTTTATCGTTTTAAGTTGACCAAAATGCTGGCCTGAATTCAATTAAGAGTTGTTTAGTTTGCCGCTTACGCGTATCAAATTGGGCAATTGAGCGATTTCGAAAAGTTCTTATTTTTACAAAAAACGCTTTTATAGATGTCATGATTTTTTGTTTGATTTTTTTGTTTTGAAAAAATTTGAAACTTTGATCACGCTATTATTTGATTTTTTTTTCTGCGGTTTGATTTTTGATTTATTTTTGTCCCAAAACGTTTCATAAAATCAATAAAAATAAAAAGATAGCAATGTTCGGACCATTTGAAAAATGGGGCGAACCTTGTATTCTGATGTGTTTTAGTTTTGTGTTCCGATCATTGACAATGGAGAGGAACTTAGTATTCGGGTATATTTTAGTTTTTTTTTGTTCCGACTATTGAAAACAGGGAGGAACTTTGTATTCAGAAGTGTTTTAGTTTTTTTTTGTTTTCCACGCAAAATCAGGTACCACAAATAACCATCAGACTGGCTTGAGTGATGTATCATATTAAAGCCCTTTCAGTCGTGGTTCAAACCACTTAAAAAATCTCCAAAATTTTTTTCCACTGTCGAGAAAAACCGGTTTGAAAATTTTGATTTTTCGCATTAATTCGAGCGAATAAAGCAAGCAAGCAGGCTTACAACTAAATTATGCCTAATTTGAGACCTTTAAATTCAGTTTAAGGCTAGTAAAACATGTTTCTGAAGTTTTTTAGCTTCATTTTGGGAACCAAACAATTCGAAAAAATCAAAAAAAAAATTGTGTAATTTCTTGTTTATTTTTAAAGTTTTTTTAGGTTTTCGTAGAGTTTGCCTTTAATACTATGACTAAATTGTATTTCTACGTCAGATCTTTTTAATACACCAAGCAGAAAAAAACTACACTCATTTGGAAAAAAAACTTTTTAACCCGTAGTTTTCTAAAGACCAAGTCGGAACTTTCTGTGCTACTTGCACGGTAACCGGCTATCCTTTTCATTTTGTTTTTGCAAAGTGTCTGAAATTTTGATCATGTTATTATCTTTTTTTCTGGTGTTTGATTTTTGATTTATTTACAAGTTCATTTCATTTCCTTTGTTAAAAAGTATTGTAACAAAATTTTAAGGTTTTTCGAAAACTGAGTCCCTAAACTTTTTAAAATCAAAAAGAATTAAACGCTAGCAATGCTCAAATAATTATTGCTCGCGTATTGACTCATATACCGTGCCTGACACCTTACAAAAAATTTTTCACAGGGTTTCTCACCAACGGATTTTCTGACGTGTCGCACGATGACCCCCTGCTGCTCTACTTTTACTTCTTGTCATTTCACATCTTGACTCGGAACTGAAACGTCGTTTTTCCGAAAAACTGGTGCAAACTGACAGGTAAACGTTTATAACATTGATCAACTCATAGCATTCGAAACTAACTTGACTTACCTCATGGCGATCAACGAAATCGCAGCTAGTTAGAATAAGGGTTCTTTCTGAATGTTGTTAAAACTTTCCTATTCCTATTCACCAGACAAACTTTTTTTCACTCGTAAACAAGTTTATTATTGCAAATATCGGGGACACACATATAATATAGAACAAGGGTTATTGGATATAGATTGATTGTGATAGTGATAGTGATAGTGATAGTGATAGTTTGGTATACTTTCGCTTGGCTTATATACGGTAAATTTCCATATTTTCAAGATTCCGTCAGTTGTTTAAATCAATTGGAAAGAGATAACATATGTCGCAATGTTTGCTTTTGGTGATTTTTTATCAACCTATTAAACACATAACTTCAAGATAGCATATGGTAAACGTTTAAGAATTGTGTTTCTGATTTCAATTCAAAGCTCCAACCGTCTTTTAGGGTGATTGTTAAACGGTGATATCAGTTGGAAAAATAAATTTAGAAGAAAATTTCTAATTTACAAAACATCAATATTTAATAGAATTTCCGTAAAGTTTTTTTTGTTTCTGATTTTGACAGTTTGCTCGTAAAATGGCGGCTTTTAGTGTAGTCGGTCGATGAATGGCTGCTTGTGATGTAGTTGCTTCGTAGTATTGCGTCTTGTAGAAAAGGTGCATTTATAGCAGATCAGTGATTTGTAGAGTTGCAGCGGCGGCCAAATCACAGCTGGGTCTTTTAAGAAATATAACATCAATAGGATTTTTTCAAATTTGGTTTGGCAAAAATACTTATCGGCATTACTGGACTATAATTGTAGAAGCATACTTTGAAGGGTGGTGGCGGCTAAATCACACTTGTTGGATATAAATGAATACAAATTTTAAAAATAAAGGGAAGGAGGTCAACAGGTAGTCTTGACACTAATAGTTTCCTTCCGCCTTGGTTCTAGGCTCAAATATTTGTTGCTGAGATCCTTATTTTTTTCCCGGAGAGCTGTTTTGATTTTTTGCATTTGGTTGATACGATTTAAGTTGTTTATATAATTCTTTTGCATCTGATCCGTGTAGGAGTCAAGGATTGGAGTTTGCATTTGGGCGGTTATAAAGGCTGCTGGAACACAAATGTTGAAAAGATTGAGCGAATAAAGCAAGCAAGCAGGCTCACAACTAAATTATGCCTAGTTTGAGACCTTTAAACTCAGTTTAAGGCTAGTAAAACTTGTTTCTGGAGTTTTTTAGCTTCATTTTGGGAACCAAACAACTCGAAAAAACCAAAAAAAAATTGCATAATTTCTTTTTAATTTTTAAACTTTTTTTAAACTTTTTGTAGAGTTTGCCTTTATTACTATGACTGTCTATTATGCCTAATTTATATTTCTACGTCAGATGCTTTTATTACACCAAGCAAAAAAAACTACACTCATTTGAAAAAAGAACTTTTTAATCCGTAGTTTTCTAAAGACCAAGTCGGAACTTTCTGTGCTACTTGCACGGTAACCGGCTATTCTTTTTATTTTGTTTTTGCAAAGTGTCTGAAATTTTGATCATGCTATTATTACTTTTTTTGGTGTTTGATTTTTGATTTAACTACAAATTCATTTCATTTACTTTGTTAAAAACTATTGTAACAAAATTTTAATGTTTTTCCAAAACTGAGTTCCTAAACTTTTTAAAATCAAAAAGAATTAAACGCTAGCATTTGTCGAATAGTTATTGCTCGCGTATTGACTCATATACCCTGCCTGACACCTTACAAACAACTTTTCACAGGGTTTCTCACGATTGGATTTTCTGACGTGTCGCACGATGACCCCCTGCTGCTCTACTTTTACTTCTTGTAATTTCACATCTTGACTCGGAACTGAAACGTCGCTTTCCCGAAAACTGGTGCAAACTGACAGGTAAACTTTTATAACATTGATCAACTCATAGTTTTCAAAACTAACTTGACTTACCTTATGGCGATCAACGAAATCGCAGCTAGTTGGAATAAGGGGACTTTCTGAATGTTGTTATGACTTTTCTATTCTTATTCAACAGACAAAATTTATTTCACTCGTAAATAAGTTTATTATTTCAAATATCGGGGACACACATCAAATATAGAACAAGGGTTATTGGATATAGATTGATTGTGATAGTGATAGTGATAGTGATAGTGATAGTGATAGTGATAGTTTGGTATACTTTCGCTTGGCTTATATACGGTAAATTTCCTTATTTTCAAGATTCCGTCAGTTGTTTAAACCAGTTGGAAAGAGATAACATATGTCGCAATGTTTGCTTTTGGTGATATTTCATCAACCTAGTAAACACATACTTTCAAGCTAGCATATGGTAAAAAAATTAAGAATTGTGTTTCTGAATTCAATTCAAAACATCCAACATTCTTTTAGGTTGATTGTTTAACGGTGATACCAATTGATAAAGTAAATTCAGAAGAAAGTTTATAATTTACAAAACATCAAAAATTTTAATAGAGTTTGCGTAAAGTTTTTTTTGCTTCTGATTTTGACAGTTTGCTCGTAAAATGGCGGCTTTTAGTCGGTCGACGAATGGCTGCTTGTGATGTAGTCGCTTCGTAGTATTGCGTCTTGTAGAAAAGGTGCATGTATAGCAGAGCAGTGATTTGTAGAGTTGCGGCGGCGGCCAAATCACAGCTGGATCTCCTAAGAAAAATAACATCAATAAGATTTTTTCAAATTTGGTTTGGCAAACATACTTATCGGCATTACTGGACTATAATTGTAGAAGCATACTTTGTAGGGTGGTGGCGGCTAAATCACACCTGTTGGATATAAATGAATACAAATTTTAAAAATAAAGGGACGGAGATCAACAGATAGTCTTGACACTAATAGTTTTCTTCCGCCTTGGTTCCAGGCTCAAATATTTGTTGCTGAGATCCTTATTTTTTTCCCCGGAGAGCTGTTATAATTTTTTGCATTTGGTTGATACGATTTAAGTCGTTTATATAATTCTTTTGAACTTGATCCGTGTAGGAGTCAAGGATTGGAGTTTGCATTTGGGCGGTTATAAAGGCTGCTGGAACACAAATGTGTTGATGGGGGAGTTGTGGATTAACCAGATGGAAGGCACCGTTACCGTTTTAAAAGGGTGATAGGTTTCTATCTTAAATCGGTTAATAAAGAGAGAGAGAGAGAGAGAGAGAGAGAGAGAGCGCATAATTTAAACTGGTATCAAAATTTGGCGGTTTTCTAGGGTTGAGGTTTTGGTCCTTTTTGACTTGGATCGCAATTTTTGTTTCAATTTCTTGAGAATTTGCTGATAGGTGAAATAGTATAGTTTCAGAATGTAGGTAAAGCCGAGTTGAGGAAGAGGGGAGAATTTTGAAAGGTCGGATAATAGCTTTTCTTTTTTGAATGTCATTAGAGGGTTTCACTTTCGGGATTGTAAAATGGGTATTCAATTTTGGCTAGATTGTAAAATGGGTATTCAATTTTGGGTATTCAAGTAGAGTCTGAAGAAAATCAGCGGGTACAAAATATAAAATAAATTAGACCGGTACAGCGGGTCGATTAGTGTAATCGACTAGTTGGAGTCTAGCATAAATTTTGTCCTGATTTTCATTTTCAGAATCCTCTTGTTGAGGTGCTTGAGGCCTATGATCATGCATAATATTTTAATCGTACTCATTTTGAGCGAATTTTGAAGTCACTATAGAAGTGAAAAATCTATTGTAAAAGGCGGCCAACATAATTTTTCCGAAATGAAGACATCGGCTGGTTAGTTTGTGTATGTGTGAAACTTTTATTACGGATACAAGAGCGTCGAGTATAAACTTGACAAACAGGAAAGAGGCGAATATTATTCCGCATCTTTCTAAATAGTACTGTTTTGTACCAAAAATACGAGTGTGTTCGTTGTTCCACAAATCAGACGAGATAAGATAGTCTAAGAATACGTTTTGCGTAGATCACGTATTGACTACTCGAGTCCGGATAGAACTGTTTTCTCGCATTAGGAAAAGTTTGGGATACTTTTTGTAAAATACCCTTCATTTCAAAGTGATCAGTAATCATGCTCCAAAATTTTATTTTTGTGCATAAGTGTAAATAGAAGTCTCATGGCTAGATGCAAGAGAGTGTTTTACTTGCCGTTTAAGTTCTTTCGGCTGAAAAAGATCTGGACTTTTTACTCTAGTAATAAACGGTGTGATTTTGATCCAAGAATTATAGTTATCAACATCTAGTTGATAAAAATTTAAATGATTATCGGAGCAGTCTTGTTGATCTGTCGATTTAAAAGTTTGTCGAGTGATCGGGTAGACGAAATGAATTTTTTCGCAATACATAATTGGTATCCGATTATAACATGCATCCATTAATTGAAATGGAGAATAGAAATTTGGGCAGTGGTAGAGCCAAGCAACATTGCCTTTGATCTCAGGCTTTCGATAGAGAGCATTAAAGTGTTCAGAATCATGGAGCATTCTAACTCACATTAATTCGTTCAAAGTTCCAATTCGGCAGTTTGAAGCATGTAAAAGCTTCGAAAAAGATTATAACCTAGTTTTGTTCCTAGACGAGCTTCTTAGTCTATTTGTCCCGGTGCAAAAGGATAATTTTTACTTTTAGTGTTTTTCACAAGTCAAATTTGGTTCCGAATGAATAATTCCTGTATTAGCATTCGGGTTTATTTGTAAACCGGTATCCATATTCAAACCGTTCTGGTATGCTACGAACACTGATTCGTAATGGCTCGGGTAGACTATTTTTGGGTGTCAACATAGAGATGTTGTTTTATTTAGAATTTTTAGCATAAATTGTTGAGTGTCTCTACCTCGCGTATGGTGATTGGATTTTATAATAAAAGACTCTTTTACAATATGATAATTTTCTTCGTTTTGAACAATTTTTGCTTCGAATTCATTGAGGACCGAAAAAATGCAGTTAAGGGGCTCGTCCCAAATATATGCAAAAGGGTCGAGTGGTGTTGTGTCACATCAATTTTCATAGACAGGACAAGGCAATGGATTATTTTGTCAGTTATAATCAGTGCCTTCTTTTAAATGCACAGTTTAGGAAATATTTTGCATGTACGATTGAAAGTATCCAAATGGATACAGGAAAGATCGCTGCATTCGTTGTGGTATTCGCCATCAACTTTGCCTCTATTTGTATTTGTGACAATTTTTTCGTCAAAGTGAAAAGGAGTATTTTTCGAGTATCCTAAGTTAACATAACCCCGCTCGGCGGCGCGCTTACAAGCATCAGGGGAAATGTGTATATCAGTTGTGATTAAATTTTGGCAAGCGTCTAAACCGCTTGAATCGAAAGATTCACAAAACCATCGGATAGATTGGTTTTTCATACGACACATTGTCGCAATAATTGTTGTACCATAATGCCGTTGGTAAAGAGTAACCTCGGTTGTTGTAGTTTTGATATTTTCAGGTTGTATATTGCAGGAGGTACTTTATTAAGCGAGAAAATCTTATTCGATGTCATTAGTTGACAATCAAAAAGCGCAATTTTTAGATCTTTTGTTGTATTAGCGTAGAGATTGTCCTCTGGATTAAAAGCGCACATTTGTTGGGTAAATATTAAAAGAGTGCATATAGCTAACCAAAAAAAAATAGTTTTGGACGGCCGCGGAAAAAAGAAATTTTACTTGCTGTCAGCAAATCATCGATTATTTGGTCCGTTGAATGATCAAAGTCCATAATTTCACTTTCTTCGAGATCGGTGATTTTGGACAGTATTTTTGAAAATGATTGATTTTTTTTGCAGTATTAATCGGCAGTAGGAAGGTTTTGGAGGTTGAAATAACGATTCTGGGCTTATTTTTGCTGGTTTATATAGATCAGATTCTGATAAAGTTTATTTGTTTAAGACATGTTTTAGCAAAACCGGCTGTTCAATTATAATTGATATATTATACTGTGCCGTGTTTGTTTTTACTGGCACGTGTCTACGGCCGTTAGGAGGGGCGTTAATTGCAATTTAAGACGGTAGTTCTCAACATTTGGTCAGAGATTAGTATTTTAGTTGAAGCTTTCTTCTTGAACTTATTAACTTCTAATTGATTGAAATTATGGCTACAAAAAATGATAAAGATAACTGGCTCATGTATCCAGAAAAATTAGAGCTTCTGAAAGGTTTTTCGTTTTGGAGTATAAGTGATGAGAGAAAGGAGGAGAGAAAAAAATTATGAATTTATGTATAACTCAGATCTCTTTATTTCACGGGTCGAGTATTTATTATTCACGAACGACAATCATTTTTTCGAGGTTCCACTTTTTCGGGAAGCCAAATGGTGGTCAGCCCAAACAGTAAAACTTAATTTGGATAGGAATGCTGATATCATGTTTAATTGATGGGAGGAAAATGACCGACTGTCCAGCGATTCGATAGAGTTGATCGGTTTGCTCCTTGGTAAGGATGTGAGTATACTTTTGATCATTTGATTACAATTTCAATACTTCAGTTGTATTTTGACATAAATTATTTTGTTTCGTTTAGAAACTAATGTTTTTACTGTTGTTTTAGTTCTCTTAAGAACTTAAGAACTCTTAAGAAACTAGTTATGCTAAAAAGAATTACAATGGCTTAGTGGAAACCCGAGCCGGTATTGCAGATGGTAGCCAAAGCAATCAATCAAAACAAAGTTGCGACAAAAAGACTCTAGAAACATTGTGTGCTAATAAAATTATACATGAAATAGCAAGTAACTTTGAGTCGAAGTTGCCTAGGGGCGAAATTTAAAGAAAAATAAATTTGTTTTTCTAATATTCAATTGTCTTTTTACTTTTTTCCAAATCTGGATGCAAGACTAGATGGAATTGGACTTCCGAATTTTCGTGTGGGACATTTAGTTCTTTTTGGCCTTTCTGAGCTGACTTCAGGAATAGGCGTATAGAAACTGTTTCCGTAGTAGTTTTCTGAGCTATTTGGGGATTGAGCATAATTCGAAAATTCTTCTGAAGTATTAGAAAGCTGAGAAAAAATTTGGGGTGGTGAAACATCAAACTGTGTTCTAATGTTCCGGTAGCTATGCGAGGTACTTTGGCTATTGAGTTCACTTGGTTCATTTAATATACGTTTTGGATATGACGTAGAACTAGTAACAGGCTGTATATCGGGGTTAAATGATGTTGATTCGAATGAAGTTCTTAAGTTCATAGTTTCCTGGCTGGAATCAGAACTTTGTTTTGGAGACTTTTTTTGTTCAGATTTTCTGATTGTAGAATCATGAATTGACATATGTTGCTATTCACTAATTATCACTGGCCATCAGGAATAATTTGCAAATTCAGTCTTTTTGGGCTGGTTGAAATCGACGATTTGTCGATTTGTTAGATGATTTTAAGAACCATCGGACATTGGATCAGTTGAATATTCAGTAACCAATTTTGGCATTATATTTTCTTATGGGAAATATTTAACAATATGATTGCGGTGTACCATTGTTTTCTGAGGTTGCATCGTTTTCGATTTTATAGTTGACATCTGTTACTTGTTCAATTACAAGATATGGGCCCGATCTTAAATGTAACTGCTTTTGGGACTTTAAAAGCGGCTTAGATCTATTTTCAAGTAATACTTTACTGCCAATTTTGATTGGTTTACCCAGCTTATGCTAATTTCAGAAAAATTGCGCTTGATTAGTGACGCGGCGGCATTGTATATAGGTAATGCTGTAAATTAGTTTAAAAAGATTCTATCTTTTTTAAATTTCTGAGGATAATCCGTTTTGGAGTGACATATCGGTTTTCTCATTTTTTGCACTTTCTTCCCTATGAACTTGAAATGAAAGGCCGGTGCAATATTCTGAGATGCATTGTTTATCATTATCATGCAAAAATCCTAGTTTTAGGCTGATCGGATTTTGTGGTTTAATGCCAAATACGATTTCGTATGGCGTATAATCAGTACTTGAATTGACGGCGGTTTTATGAGCAAAGCCAAATTTGTAAGTTAGTTTTGACCAATTAGAACCAGCATCATTTATAAAATGCCTGAAATTTTGAGTTAAATGTCTATTTTGGACCGTTTGTCCGTTTGTCCACGGTGCGTATGTAGTTCTGGGTCTAAGTGTAATACTTAATTCAAAAGACCAATGAACGAAATCATTGCTTATAAAAGCACTTCCAATATCATGAAAAATTTGTTGTGGAATGCCAAATGATGTGGTATATTGTTCAAGGAGATTTATTGTTTCCTTTGAATCGGCATGTTTGCAAGATTGTACTTGTATATATCGAGAAAAGGCGTCTACAACAACTAAACAATAATTTTTGCCGTTACTCATTGGTCTGAGTGGACATTTGTGGTCAAGATGAATTGTTTTCATTGGCATTGTTTCTAGTTGACCCCATTGCTGTAAGGGAGCCTCAGTTAAATCTTTTCTTTTTGGCTTGTTTTTTTGACAATCAAGACAACCATGAAGAAACTTTTTTACCCGTTTATATAATCCGGGCCGAATGAAGTATCTTTTAATACTTTCTAATGTTTTTGAATCTCCGTGATGACCCTTTAATGGATGACTATGGGCTGGGTTGAAACTGTTGTGAAAAAGTGATAGTGGAAAACATATTTATGGGGTTTGGGAACAATCATCGTTATATTCATGAATACACAATAATTCATTTGGATTTTCGATAAATAGTAGATCAAACTGTCGGAGATAAGTTCTTATAGCTTTATCTCGAGGTCGAGGAGGTTTGGTCTCTAGTTTTGTACCTCTTTTGACCCATTTTTTGACAGAGTCATTTACTGGATCTTTTAATTGTTCTTGGAGAATTGTTTTTACATCAAGAGCAGCAGTTTTTGCAAAATCCGTCAACTTAATGATAAAATCTAGTCATTTATTCTTTTTTCTGAGAGCAAACTAATTGGTTCAATTAGCTTTGATGTTTTACATCTATTTTCAAAATCTTGTTTTGCCTGTTCAAACTCGTCAATTAAACTTTGTTCGACATTGTCCTCGCAAAGTTCTATCCACTCTGGGTTATCAAAATTGTCATCCAGAGCAGAAAACTTGTGAGGTATTTCTTCGTAAATGTTGTGGGTTGAAAATTTTTTTTGGTTACAGGAAAGATCGCTGCATTCGTTGTGGTATTCGCCATCAACTTTGCCTCTATTTGTATTTGTGACAATTTTTTCGTCAAAGTGAAAAGGAGTATTTTTCGAGTATCCTAAGTTAACATAACCCCGCTCGGCGGCGCGCTTACAAGCATCAGGGGAAATGTGTATATCAGTTGTGATTAAATTTTGGCAAGCGTCTAAACCGCTTGAATCGAAAGATTCACAAAACCATCGGATAGATTGGTTTTTAATACACTACATTGTCGCAATAATTGTTGTACCATAATGCCGTTGGTAAAGAGTAACCTCGGTTGTTGTAGTTTTGATATTTTCAGGTTGTATATTGCAGGAGGTACTTTATTAAGCGAGAACATCTTATTCGATGTCATTAGTTGACAATCAAAAAGCGCAATTTTTAGATCTTTTGTTGTATTAGCGTAGAGATTGTCCTCTGGGTTAAAAGCGCACATTTGTTGGGTAAATATTAAAAGAGTGTATATAGCTAACCAAAAACAATTAGTTTTGGACGGCCGCGGAAAAAAGAAATTTTACTTGCTGTCAGCAAATCATCGATTATTTGGTCCGTTGAATGATCAAAGTCCATAATTTCACTTTCTTCGAGATCGGTGATTTTGGACATTATTTTTGAAAATGATTGATTTTTTTTTGCAGTATTAATCGGCAGTAGGAAGGTTTTGGAGGTTGAAATAACGATTCTGGGCTTATTTTTGCTGGTTTATATAGATCAGATTCTGATAAAGTTTATTTGTTTAAGACATGTTTTAGCAAAACCGGCTGTTCAATTATAATTGATATATTATACTGTGCCGTGTTTGTTTTTACTGGCACGTGTCTACGGCCGTTAGGAGGGGCGTTAATTGCAATTTAAGACGGTAGTTCTCAACATTTGGTCAGAGATTAGTATTTTAGTTGAAGCTTTCTTCTTGAACTTATTAACTTCTAATTGATTGAAATTATGGCTACAAAAAATGATAAAGATAACTGGCTCAACTATCCAGAAAAATTAGAGCTTCTGAAAGGTTTTTCGTTTTGGAGTATAAGTGATGAGAGAAAGGAGGAGAGAAAAAAATTATGAATTTATGTATAACTCAGATCTCTTTATTTCACGGGTCGAGTATTTATTATTCACGAACGACAATCGTTTTTTCGAGGTTCCACTTTTTCGGGAAGCCAAATGGTGGTCAGCCCAAACAGTAAAACTTAATTTGGATAGGAATGCTGATATCATGTTTAATTGATGGGAGGAAAATGACCGACTGTCCAGCGATTCGATAGAGTTGATCGGTTTGCTCCTTGGTAAGGATGTGAGTATACTTTTGATCATTTGATTACAATTTCAATACTTCAGTTGTATTTTGACATAAATTATTTTGTTTCGTTTAGAAACTAATGTTTTTACTGTTGTTTTAGTTCTCTTAAGAACTTAAGAACTCTTAAGAAACTAGTTATGCTAAAAAGAATTACAATGGCTTAGTGGAAACCCGAGCCGGTATTGCAGATGGTAGCCAAAGCAATCAATCAAAACAAAGTTGCGACAAAAAGACTCTAGAAACATTGTGTGCTAATAAAATTATACATGAAATAGCAAGTAACTTTGAGTCGAAGTTGCCTAGGGGCGAAATTTAAAGAAAAATAAATTTGTTTTTCTAATATTCAATTGTCTTTTTACTTTTTTCCAAATCTGGATGCAAGACTAGATGGAATTGGACTTCCGAATTTTCGTGTGGGACATTTAGTTCTTTTTGGCCTTTCTGAGCTGACTTCAGGAATAGGCGTATAGAAATTGTTTCCGTAGTAGTTTTCTGAGCTATTTGGGGATTGAGCATAATTCGAAAATTCTTCTGAAGTATTAGAAAGCTGAGAAAAATTTTGGGGTGGTTAAACATCAAATTGTGTTCTAATGTTCCGGTAGCTATGCGAGGTACTTTGGCTATTGAGTTCACTTGGTTCATTTAATATACGTTTTGGATATGACGTAGAACTAGTAACAGGCTGTATATCGGGGTTAAATGATGTTGATTCGAATGAAGTTCTTAAGTTCATAGTTTCCTGGCTGGAATCAGAACTTTGTTTTGGAGACTTTTTTTGTTCAGATTTTCTGATTGTAGAATCATGAATTGACATATGTTGCTATTCACTAATTATCACTGGCCATCAGGAATAATTTGCAAATTCAGTCTTTTTGGGCTGGTTGAAATCGACGATTTGTCGATTTGTTAGATGATTTTAAGAACCATCGGACATTGGATCAGTTGAATATTCAGTAACCAATTTTGGCATTATATTTTCTTATGGGAAATATTTAACAATATGATTGCGGTGTACCATTGTTTTCTGAGGTTGCATCGTTTTCGATTTTATAGTTGACATCTGTTACTTGTTCAATTACAAGATATGGGCCCGATCTTAAATGTAACTGCTTTTGGGACTTTAAAAGCGGCTTAGATCTATTTTCAAGTAATACTTTACTGCCAATTTTGATTGGTTTACCCAGCTTATGCTAATTTCAGAAAAATTGCGCTTGATTAGTGACGCGGCGGCATTGTATATAGGTAATGCTGTAAATTAGTTTAAAAAGATTCTATCTTTTTTAAATTTCTGAGGATAATCCGTTTTGAAGTGACATATCGGTTTTCTCATTTTTTGCACTTTCTTCACTATGAACTTGAAATGAAAGGCCGGTGCAATATTCTGAGATGCATTGTTTATCATTATCATGCAAAAATCCTAGTTTTAGGCTGATCGGATTTTGTGGTTTAATGCCAAATACGATTTCGTATGGCGTATAATCAGTACTTGAATTGACGGCGGTCTTATGAGCAAAGCCAAATTTGTATGTTAGTTTTGACCAATTAGAACCAGCATCATTTATAAAATGCCTGAAATTTTGAGTTAAATGTCTTTTTTGGACCGTTTGTCCGTTTGTCCACGGTGCGTATGTAGTTCTGGGTCTAAGTGTAATACCTAATTCAAAAGACCAATGAACGAAATCATTGCTTATAAAAGCACTTCCAATATCATGAAAAATTTGTTGTGGAATGCCAAATGATGTGGTATATTGTTCAAGGAGATTTATTGTTTCCTTTGAATCGGCATGTTTGCAAAATTGTACTTGTATATATCGAGAAAAGGCGTCTACAACAACTAAACAATAATTTTTGCCGTTACTCATTGGTCTGAGTGGACATTTGTGGTTAAGATGAATTGTTTTCCTTGGCATTGTTTCTAGTTGACCCCATTGCTGTAAGGGAGCCTCAGTTAAATCTTTTCTTTTTGGCTTGTTTTTTTGACAATCAAGACAACCATGAAGAAACTTTTTTACCCGTTTATATAATCCGGGCCGAATGAAGTATCTTTTAATACTTTCTAATGTTTTTGAATCTCCGTGATGACCCTTTAATGGATGACTATGGGCTGGGTTGAAACTGTTGTGAAAAAGTGATAGTGGAAAACATATTTATGGGGTTTGGGAACAATCATCGTTATATTCATGAATACACAATAATTCATTTGTATTTTCGATGAATAGTAGATCAAACTGTCGGAGATAAGTTCTTATAGCTTTATCTCGAGGTCGAGGAGGTTTGGTCTCTAGTTTTGTACCTCTTTTGACCCATTTTTTGACAGAGTCATTTACTGGATCTTTTAATTGTTCTTGGAGAATTGTTTTTACATCAAGAGCAGCAGTTTTTGCAAAATCCGTCAACTTAATGATAAAATCTAGTCATTTATTCTTTTTTCTGAGAGCAAACTAATTGGTTCAATTAGCTTTGATGTTTTACATATATTTTCAAAATCTTGTTTTGCCTGTTCAAACTCGTCAATTAAACTTTGTTCGACATTGTCCTCGCGAAGTTCTATCCACTCTGGGTTATCAAAATTGTCATCCAGAGCAGAAAACTTGTGAGGTATTTCTTCGTAAATGTTGTGGGTTGACAATTTTTTTTTTGGTTGATTTGTTTGCCAAATTTAAAAAAATCTGTTATATTCTGGATTGCTTTGCAAGATTCTTTACACTAATCTGGTGCTTCTTTGATGCTGAAATCGCCTTCTAACTTATATCTATAAGTTTCTTTTTTCCACCATGCAATTGAGCAATGATTGGATAGCAGTCCTTGTGTGTTTTATTTTTGTCTTCTTTGGGAAGCACTGAATTATTTATTTGTTCTCCGGTGTCTAGAAAAAATTTTAATTCATCTGGAATAGTTTTAAGTTCAATTTGATATTTTTTAATATCAGCGATTAGAACATTTCTGCTTAAAAGATCAGAAAAAAACTTACTTTGTGCCTGGTGTGTATATTGTTTTAGATTATGAAACCTGGTCAGCACAACTTGATATTTAAAAAAATGATGTGAAAATTGTCCTTTCATAGACCAACAAAATTGGTCTATGATCGCAATGTAGATATATGGGAAATGGTGAACCTATAATATAGAGTTCATATGTTTGAAGAGCGGATATAATACCACACAGTTCACAATGCTGTGGTGACATTTTATGTTCGGCTTTATCGAAAACTCTGGAGTTTGCGGATACAGTTCTCTTTCCGTCTGGAGAGTCTTGGGTTAAAATACATCCGGTTCCTACTTTCGAAGAGTCGTCGTGAATGTGAAATGGATAATCTGTGTTTGGAATTGCATTAGCAATATCATGGCAAAATCTGTCTTTAAATTTCTGAAAAGCGGCTTCATGACATGGTAGCCATAGAAATTTGGTTGCGGTGTTTGCAAGCTCGTATAGACATTTTGCATCTACATGAAAGTTAATTATGTAAATACTATAAAACCCCATTACTCCGAGAACACCTAGTACTTCGGTTTTAAATTCGGGTGATTTTAGCTTTTTATACCATCTATGCGAGAAGCTATTGGTGAAAAAGACTATCTTTTGATACTACGTGACCAAATAACTTCACTTTTTGTAAGAAAAAAATTGTTTTGTCGGGAGCTGCTTTAATGTTCGCTTTACGAAGCAAAGATTGGTATTCTCTGATAGTATCCAATATTTCGTTTTTATTTTCACTCTGTAGAAGAGTATCGTCAATATATGTTATTGCTTTTTTTTTGTTTTTTTTAAGCGGACCGAACGCGTATCTCATTAGTTTACTAAAGAAACTTGGAAGTGGGTTTAAACCATAAAGACCAACTTGTAAGTATTTTGTCGTCCTCCGACAATAAAACTAGTAAGTTTTCGAGCTTCTTCGGGAAGAGGCACTTGATGAAAAGCGCATGATAAATCACTGCTTGTAAAATACGAGCTATTAATCCGAGTCAATAAGACCTGTAATGGTTTGAGTTGTCAGCTACAATTACTGGTATCGGTTATTGAGTTTAAGTACCGAACATCTAATACTAGTTTTACGTAGTCCTTTTTAGGAAGTATTATAACAGGGTTTACGAACCAGGAATTCATATAATCATTTTCGTTTAACTCTCGTATTATACCAGCTTGTATTAGTTTGTCCATTAACTTGTCGAATTTGTCTCGTAAATGTATGGTATTTTGCTTGATCATTGTTTTTTGAACGTAGCATCTTTTTAAAGAGGTATATGGAACTTGTGTTTCGTTTTTCCAATGTCGTACCTATGATGAGAATATACATCAATGCCTTGTATGATGAATTGGAGTAGATTGACAAATTCGTCGTCCGATAGATCAAAGTGTAAAATTGATTCGGAATCGAATCGAATCGTGCTATCGTTTTTGTTGGTTGAATGTATAATGTTCGTCTGATTAAATGTTGCGTTTCCAATAATTTGATCAACTGATCATTTTGTTCTTTGTTCCCATATTTTGTAAACTGGTCTTGAACGAGTGGTTTTCAAAAATTATTTGCATCATCCGAGAAATTGGTGGATATTTTGCCTTCGCTATTACAGGCTTGAACTATATCAGAACCGATTGTTCAAAAGTTTCGGATACACTTTCTGTATCGAAAACTTCTACTGCAGGCATACTATTGATTTCCCAACCTGGTACATAGACATAAATTGTGATTCCAGAGAATCTTAACACATCGACGATGTTTTAGAAAATTCTTTCGAATCCATTTTGTCTAGACCACAAGCTATTTTTGGCATTGCAATACAACGAAAATTATTAGTAACCGCATGATATTTCATTTCATCTAGTGCATAATGAATGCTTTGGTAGGTAGGTTTTTGGAAGTATCTTTCCTTAGTGATCAGATTATAAACTATCTGTTCGGAAATGGAATTTCGATCAAAGATGAGTTCGTTCACTTTGCTGTTGTGATAGCTACAAAAATCTTTCAATTTTGTATATCGTCGACAGACCATTTCGGCAAAGACTTTCTGTATTGAATACTTTTACTGCAGGCATGCTATTGATTTCCCAACCTGGTACATAGACATAAATTGTGATTCCAGAGAATTTGGCCACATCGACGATGTTTTAAAAACTTCTTTCGAATCCATTTTGTCTAGACCACAAGCTAATTTTGGCATTGCATTACAACGAAAATTATTAGTAATGGCATGATGTTTCATTTCATCTAGTGCATAGTGAATGCTTTGGTAGGTAGGTTTTTGGAAGTATCTTTCCTTAGTGATCAGATTACGACTTATCTGTTCGGAAATGGAATTTCGATCAAAGATGAGTTCGTTCACTTTGCTGTTGTTATAGCGTCAAAAATCTCTCATTTTTGTATTTTTTCGACAGACCATTTCGGCAAAGACTTGGGTCATTGCTTTATCCGCAGAAATCCATTGAGCAAATGGCGTGTTTGATTCAAATATAGATTGTTGTTGAAAATTGTTGTATTTTATACAAGGATCACAGACTCGGCTTGTGCATTCTAATGTGGTGTTTACGAGTGTATTTAACATGAAACAACTGTCAAATTCTGAACTTTCGTTTAGAATAGTTGCTGTAAACGCATCGCAATCTTGGATTGCATATACTTTTTCTTCTTCTTTTATATCTGTTACTGCATATCCGAGTACGCTTTTGTTTATGGTTACTGGTGGTCTTGTTGATTTTCAATTAAAATCGATAGTTTGTTTTCAGTTTGAACGCAAATAGTACTCATGAAAATTAATCCAGTCTTACAGGTGTCTTTGTGCGGAAGAAATGTAGTCCCTTTTTTAAAAACTGTTTCGGTTGTATGTTTATACAGATGTGATGAGCGGTGTGGGGTATATAGGGGATCTTTAAGTCGGATTGTTTCTATTTCGGGTTAGAAACATTCGGATAGTCTTTATCATTGTTTAATAAGCCATATGAGATGACACTTATTTCTGACTTTACTTCCACTGCTGGGATATCAAAAAGAAGGGCTTTAAGAAACAAATGACAGAAGTCGATCACTAATAGATTAACATTGCGTTCTTCTGTTATCCAGACTTTGTGGTTTAATGGATAATTTCCGTCGGTATCAAAGCATGAACCGATCAATGTTTGGCCAAGCATTTGAATTTCAAATCCATTGTAAGTTTTGGCTTTACTTTGGGATTCAAAAAGAGTCAGTTTTTGTCCAATTTTGTTTAATTCTCGATAAATTGGTTCATTTATGATGCTACAGGTTGATCCTGGATTAACCGTAAATTCAATTTCCAAACCACTATTTTTATTTGTGTCCACGGTGGCGATATGATACAGATTGAGATAGATCCTTGCTTTTGGATTGCTATCTTCACTCGGCTTCGGAGACTTTAATAATTTAAAGGAAACACATCTGTCAGTGCGTTACAGTAGTAAGTTTCTTCTTCTATCCAATGGATATTTTCTAGTTGATTTTGGTTCATTCTGAATCCTGGTGATCTTGATCGATCAGAATCTCGACTATTTTTTTGGTTATATCCGTTTTGATTATATTGTCGACCTCTAGGATCACTGCTGGATTGTCTAGTTTCTTGGTCATAATGCTGTTTTGCAGTTTGTTCATTGTCCCTGAAAGTATTTTGTTTTGGATACTTTTCATCATATGACTCACTTTGCCTGGGATTGGAATTGTACGATGGCTGTTGGTTATTTCATGGATAACCGTTTTTGTTATAATTAATATGATAACGAATGCCCTAGTTAATATAATTTTGGAAATTTGAAGTATTTCCATAATTGCCCGATTGACCGCTTTGGTTTGTAAAGTTTTCTTAACTGACCGTTTTGATTATAATTACTTTGATTTTAAAAATTTCGGTTACGTATATAGTCGGTCTCAAATGACACTTTTATATCATTTTTTATTGTTAGTTCTTTGCGAACTTGCTTACTTCGTCCTAGACTTGTTTCTCAGAGCATCTAGAGATAGAATGACCGTTCATCCTACAATAATTACAAACCGTGTATTATTTGGTCTGCCTTTTACATCAAGATCTCGGCGGCGAAAAGAATGTTGTTCATTTATTGCACTAATCTCTTGATTTTTAGTCAATTTGGTTAACTCTTTTATTTGCGTCTCTAGTGATGTCATTTTATCTGACGGGGTTTTGTTTGCATGGTCAGTGGCGACAATGAAAGTTAAATCTTTTGTAATTATATGATTTGTAAGTGTTTCCCATCCTGTAATGGGTTCTCTATTATGTACTCATGAGCTTTTTCCTTCAGAGCTAAGGGTTTTAGACCTTTAACTGAGAAATCCATATACTTTTGAGTTCTTTGTCTCACTTGTATATTTCTTTCTGATGTCTGTGCAGCGCCATCAACATGAACGGTAGTATCGATGCTTTCAGGTCAACCATTGTCGACTGAGGTTTTAATCCTGTGGAATTAATTTTTTATTAATTCGCCCTCTTCTCGAGTGGCATTTTCAGCATCAATTCGATGCTGGAATTGATCTCTACCATCAGTGAATCTTTTTAGGAAAAGATCTTTTAGTTCAGCCCAAGTAGTAGCATCAGTTACTTCACCAGTATACCATTCAAGAGCTGTTTCTGTTAATAAAGATCCAAACAAACTTTTTCGTCTGTGATCATAGTTAGGCTGAGTGGGTCGTTGCCCTAGTGTGGGTCGTTGCCCTAGTGAGAGTACAATTTTATTCTCAACTGCAACCCAAAAGGCTTTGCGTTTAGGTCTGGATCATTTCCTGAGAATGATACAAAATACAAGTTAAGATGGGTAATTGGGTGATCGGCCATCTTACTTTTTTCAAGTTAAGATATCCAATTTGATTTTAAAAATTGATCTTTCAAAAGTTGCAAAGACTACAATAAAGTTTTGATTTTTTTAGCCTTCTGAGTTCTGAAAAAAGTATATCAATTCTTTGAAGCTTTGATAATTTCATTATTTTGAAATTTGATAATTTCAACTTTTTGAAGTTTTGAAAATTTGAATTTTTGATAATTTCAATTTTTGAAATTTTAAAAATTTCACTTTTTTGAAATTTGATAATCTCAATTTTTGAGATTTTGAAAATTTCAAATTTTCCAACATTTTGAAAACTTTAATTGTGAGTAAATTTTTGAAACATGTGTGCCTCACTGGTCGCACCAATTACTCCAAACTAACTTGACTTAACTTATGGCGATCGACCAAATCGCAGCTAATTAGAATAAGGGGTCTTCCTGAATGTTGCTGAGACTTTCCTATTCTTATTCAACAGACAAAGTTTCTTTCACTCGTAATTAGGTTTATGATTTCAAATATAGGGGGCAAACATCAAATATAGAACATGGGTTATTGGCTATAGATTGATTGTGATAGTGATAGTGATAGTGATAGTGATAGTTTGGTATATTTTCGCTTGGCTTATATACCGTACATTTTCATATTTTCAACATTCCATCTGTTGGTTAAACCAATCAGAAAGAGACAACATATGTCGTAATGTTTGCTTTTGGTGATATTTTATCAACCGAGCAAACACATAGCTTCAAGCAGGCATATGGTAAAAGTTTAAGAATTGTGTTTCTGATTTCAATTCAGAACAATAGTCTTGTAACAGAACTCCGCTGTTGCTCAGAATATTATGTTGTGCCGCCATTATTCTGCAGACAGATCTCAATCTTCAGAATAGAGATTAGTGAAGTATACGACCCAAATTAGTCGCGTTGCTTACGTACAAGTTCTCTATTGTAGCCATTATAATCCGTGTTATAAAAACATGGATTCTTTCAGGACCAATTTTAGATTTTTACTTAAAAAGAAGAGTAAAGCTGATGGCCTCACGAAAAACTAATCTGAAAATAAAAACCGTGCTTTTTTAATAAATTTTTTCTGAAATTTTGTGCATGCGTGCTTACTTTATGGATTGATTTATGTACTTTTTTTTGAACTATTTTAAATTTAGATTCCAGTTCAAAAACTGGACAGTTTCTGCAGGGAAGTTCAGCCGAACCAGCCAACAGTCCTTCAAATCTGACTCAGATGATGAGCACAGTTGATTAGCGTCTAGATCCGGAAATGAACTTGATCCCAGCTATGAAGACATTCTGCCTGCAATCATCAAAACTGCCCCTGTACTCCAAAAAAGAAGAAATATTTGGGGAAAGAGCTAGATTCAGTCTTTATTCGAATGAGTTATTTGAACATTTGACTGTAACTTTTTTTCTTAAAATTAGTTTTATCTAGTTGTTTTGGAACTTTTGCGTAATCCCAACTTAACGTCTTGTAGCTCAATCTCGACTCGAAAACATTTCAAAAAAGTTTTCATCGTCCGTTAAATTCATTGCTAAAAGCTACTTCTTTGAAAAAAAAATCAAACGCCATCACAGTTTTCGTTTACATTCGATGAACCTGTAAAAGGTAATTGGCAAAGTATACTTTGGAACCTCTGAATTTTTTGCTGACATTCTAAAACATACCTCCAAGAAAACCGTTTTTCAAATCATAAGTAGTGGAACCTGATCTAAACTACATTTTATGATTGGATAAATTAGATATTTTACCAATGTAAAGTATTTAATATTAACCAATCATGATCCATCTGACTAACAATCCACTTATTTGTAAGTGCTGAAATTACTTGTAATTTCAGCACCAGAGAGATTTGAATTTAACTTAGAAGTTAGTTGAACTCTCCCGAGTACTTCAGCAGCCGCAATAAACCAGTATACCCTAGATCTATTGAGCCTAGCAGAGACTAGTTAAACAACCTGAGACTAGATAGTATAAGAGTAAGATTAGGATCGGTATTAGACTAAGAAGTTGCACGAATCTATCCGGCCGAAAATAAGATAGCGTGACGAGCAGACGGTGTACCCTATCCGAAATTACTCTATGAGTTATACCCATCGGTCCTAACTCATCTGGTGCGACCATAAGTCTCGAACAAGACCTTAATAGCTTAGAATTAACCAATAATAGATTAGAATTTAGACAAAACATTTACAAAATTTTATACGACAATAATTTAATCGAAATGTCTCTACGACTCAATAGATCAGAGCCAATATTCCGAACGATAACAGAACTACCCGGAATTGGAAGAAGACCTCGAACCAGAGACGACATACGACAAAGCAGAAACTTACCATATAGTTATATGATAGTTCGGCAAAAGCCAGAACAAACTTTTGTATTTAGAATACTACTAGCAATGAATTTAGATTTTCATTTGCAAACATAAAATTTTAAAGTCAATCTTCAAAATCATTTCAGGCGCTAAACAAAATTATTAATATACAATAACGATTGATAAAAAGATATCAGATCGTTTTCCTAAATTCTGCAGTAATATACAAAACATGTTTGAAGAATATTTATTGAAAAATCAAAATAAAAATTAGTAGCATGACAATAAATGGTTAGTAATTATAAATCATCCTGTTGTTCCAGCTTCATCACCTAAACATAACAGCATTCATAAGCTCACTAATATCATAAAAATACTAAATCTTTTCTTTACACAAATTTAAATCATTTTAAACTTAAATTCACTTAATTTTAAAATCAGATCATCAAGGCTTATCCTTGGATCTTAAATCATTTTCTATTTAATTAAATTTAACACTTGATCATCAAGGCCTATCCTTGGATCAAAAAATCAACTTTGTTCTCCCCCACCCACTTAACTAGTGTCTAACGACCTCAAACGTCGATTCACTATCCAACCCTTTCTAAAAACCCAGGACTAATAGAAATTTTTGAACACAACTAATCATTCAAATTAGGATAAACAGTGAAGAACTTCGGTTATTCATCCTTCACTTGATCGCCCCTCTTACCAGACCCAGGATAAATCTTAGACTTAGTAAGTTCAAATAGTATCTAACGAACTATCCGCGTTCTAATTATACCTGAACCTTGTGGATCGATTTACTATTCTCCAACCCTGAACACAATCACTACCCTTAAGTAAGATTAAGTAAGTTAACACCTTAGCTTATACTAGCCAAGAGAAAGTATAAAATCATTCTTCGGAATCGATATACTTTTCTCCCCAACCCTGAACAAATAGACCCAGGTTAGGCTAACAAAAAAATCGTAAGGACTAACAGTTTAAGCAAATAGAAATCATTTAACAACCTTTTGCACCCGTCATCCTAAACCTTATGTCATTTAAAAACCTAGGAAATAAACAAACAATCGTTTTACACAATTGTGAAATAGATAACAAAAAATACGACCTTGTAATCACACCTCATACACAAACAGTTGGATACATTAGAACAAAACGACAAACATTAAAGAGAAAAATAATAACTAAACAAAGACAAATAACTTGAAAAAGATTTTCAAAAAATCGAAACGCATTTCAGAATCAGAAACCAACAGTTTAGACGAACTTTATAAACTAAAAGAATCAATAGATAGAAATTGCCCAATTCACGATCAATTATATTTCTCTGACTCAAAAACAACTTCAAATTCATCAAAAAGAGGAAAAAGAAGAATAAAAAAGCAGTATAAACACAAACCAGTACATTTATACAATTGGAATCAACCAATTAGACACATTGATAATTACATATTAACGGTCATCGAACAAAAAAATGAGCTCAACGCACACCCCAGGTGAAGAAAGTCCAGATGATGATGATATCTTCCCCTTTATCGTATATGCAACCACTGATAGAGGACAGCATATATTTTGCAAAAATTTACTCTTAAATTTGTTTGAACCCGGAATCAGTCCATGTAAAACAGAGTTCCCAGATTTAAAAATCAAAAGACAAATTATCGATCACTATCTAAAAGATATATGTAACCTAACACAACAATACGGAATCTACTCCATAGAATTCAACTCACCAAATCAGAATCACAATAAATATATAATTCAAACAGACGACCTTGATTTAGAATTTTCAAAAGTATTCTCAGAATATATAAAAAGCATCCAATATCATAACTCACAGAGAGCAAACTCCATATTCACCAATGAAGTTTTTGCGATAATATATAGTTATATATCGATATTAGAAAACTAAATCCAGATACCAAGTGTCTCACCGACAGAAACATCTAAACATATAAGAGTACGACATGAAATCACACTACTCTCTATTTTTCTAAATATAATTAAAGAAAATTTCACGAAAGATGAAGTTTCCCAACATACAAAACACGACTTACAAAAAATTTTGGCATGGTTCATAATAGATTATTTCACACATAATATTGATTTAATTTCACAAGCAAGAAAAAATTTTAGACCCCAAAACTCAAACGATGATACTGCCATCACAGAACAATCAGACTATGTTTGGGACCCCGAATGGTCTCATCCCGCATTCATAAACTTCCCACAATCAATCTCAAGTCAAGCAATAAGTACGATATCTTATGTAAGAGATTATGTAAGAGTAATACCATTAACCATTGATGCAACACCAATAAACTATAATACATTTTTACCCGATATGCAAAATAATAGTTTAAACTCTACAGTCATACACAATGAAAACCTCAATGGAACTAGGAATCTTACTCAACAAGATATCCAGACACCATCACACTTCATAAATGAAGAAATCGTACACACAACAACTACACAACAAAGTATTTCACCAATACGTCCAAACTTAACAACACCAAGAAATACAAACCCTTCACAAACACAGGTAACCTTACAATCAACCGTTCAACCTTCGGTTGCCCCAAAATATTCACACATGGATTACCAAACATACAGACCCATGACAATACCGCCAAAAACACGCAAAACGTTCACTAGAAACAATTTTGCAGACCATAATTATAATTACACACATCCATCGAAAACAAATTATCAACCACGAAAAATTTTTAGTAATTATACAAGATCTCGAAACTGGGATAACTCAATGGCACCACCTAATTCAGTAAATTTCCAAACAAATTTACATCCTCCACAGGATCGTAGTGAAAACTATCCATTTTTTCAACAAAATAAAAATAAAAAACAAACATCTTATCAAATGGATTACTTATCCTCAGATGATGATTTCTTACAACCAGATATATTTGCACCCTGTAATCAAGAATATCGTGGACAAGGAATTCAGAAACCACATACATATCATAGAATTTTTTCTCCACAACCAATAGATACACAAAATCAACAACCAATTCAGCAACAAAAACCAATTAATACACAATCTTTTCAACCAACTCAGCAACAAAACCCAATGATTGCAAACTCGTACCAACCAGCACAAATGCAAAATGAAATACCACTCCCATATTATCTTCAACAACACGAAATAACAAGAAATCAACTTTCAAATTTTTCTCAAATGCCAAATGCAGCAGAATCATTACAAATGACAATGAATCCATGCCTTATGGGTGGATCATCAATAACATCAAATAAACCTTTAATGGTATTCACAGGAACAGATCCTGAATATTCTGTAGAAGACTGTTTAAATGCAGTCACAGCAAATTTAATTTTAAATATAGGAGCAGAACCAATTAATACGCCACTACATCAAAACTGGATACATCGACGCACAGCGTTGATACAAACAACTTTAGATGGCGCAGCCCAAAAATGGTTTTCAGTTTTCAGTATAGAAATAAAATCAAATTGGAAAAGGTTTACACAAGAATTTTCAAAAATGTTTGACTCCGAAAGAAACAAACAACAACAAAGAGTTTTATGTAATGAAATTCGCAGATTACCAAATGAAACCATCAAGCAATTAGCAGTACGCATCAAAACACTAGTTCGAAAAGCATATTCATTAAATACACACGACTATAAAAACACAAAGATGACAGAAATCCTAATGATGACCTTAACACCGCAATTAAGAAAAATAGCAATAAAAAAGAGAGCATCCCATCCTTCTTCAATTCGAGAACCCGATTTAGATTTTCGAAAACTAGTAGACAAACTAGAACAAGCAGAAATCACAATGAAACTCGAAGAAACAGAAAATCTGAAATTACAATATGTTAACCGAATCGAAACAAATACCACAAGTATCAACAATATACAGGAATCAGATACAGACCTCGTTGAAAAAATCACTGAAATACTCAATATTTACGAAAAACACCCAAACTTTAAAGGCAAACCATCTTTCAAAAAATGGTGTAATTATTGCCGACGATACGGACATAGTATTTCTGAATGTAGACAAAAACAGCAAGACAATCAAAATAAACCTCAAAAATATAAAGAACCAAATAAATCATTCTATCAATACATGAAAAAAGATCAAAATCTACCGAACAAAACTGTGTACAGCAACAACAGTTCAGGAAAACCACTCCCGAACAATACAAATTATACAAGAAATCAATCACCATATAACTCAAGTTATAGAGGAAGATCACCAGAACGAAGAAACACGCAAAATTCATCACAAAATCACTACAATAGACCAAATAGTCGAAATAACTACTCCAGATCAAATTCAATTACACAACGATTTGTTTCTAGATCTAATTCCCAATCAAGAAATAATTACTATCCAAACAATCAATCACGAAATTCATCATACAATAGGAATAGAAACTACTCCAATAATCGGAATAGAAGTTATTCAAACAACCGAAACCAGAATTACCCAAACAATCAATCAAGGAATAATTCATATAATAGATCGAACTATAACAGACCAAACAATAATTACCAAAACAGATCGCGAAATAATTCACAAAATCGACACTCAAGTTATAATAATCGTTATAGAAATTATTCCCAATCACCACACCGGAATAATAATAACTATAATAATTCTAATAATCGCCACAGAAGTAGTACACCTAAACATCAAAGACATATTAATCAAGTACAATCTAATCCAGAAACAACATCAGACCCTCCAGGTATTGATGACACAGTAACTGATACGTTACAACTCAATCAAATAAACTGTGGATCATCAGATTCAGAAAGCGATGCAGAAAACACTCTCTCCATCAATATGATAAAAGTCGAAAATGACTATGAACCTGTTATATATGAACAACCTTTTTCATCACACATATATGAGAATCAATCAGAACTCCTTCACAATTATTATATTGAACCCATCCATTCCACACCGACGACACAAAAAACTAATGAAATTAACACTACAAATCAACCCAATGAGAACGAAAAAACAAAATGCTTGAATACAAATCACATCTATCAAAACATACAAAAAGAACAACCCAAAGAAAAAATTTGGACAATACCATTTCTTTTAGAAAGTCCAAGAAGCAAAGAATTTCAACCACCAGATCTTGAAATTGATTTTTTAATTGATTCAGGAGCAGAATCAAACTTAATAAACATTCCCACATGGAATGAAATAAAAACCTTACACCCAAAGCTAACACCTCTTGAAACCTCCAGCAAACTAGCAACAGCACAAGGATCAACATTAATAAACTACGGAAAAATTCAATTATTTCTTCTCCCCACAAGAACAATGGAGCAAAACAAAATTTTAACCAAACCATTTAAACAAATATTCCATATCACTGATATTAAACACAATATCATTGGAATACCATTTATCTCTAAATATATACCAACAATCAACATCTTGAATAGTAAAATATTAATCAAAGATAAATATACAAAAACAAAAGACACATCCCTAACATTTTTTCAAAGATTAAATAAACAACCACCATTCTTTTCAAAATTTTACCCAATATATAACCAACAAAGAAAACACTTGAAACCACTATCAGGAAACATTTATAATTTTTTAATCAAACAAGTTCACCAATATGATAAAAAACAAAACAAACAAAAATTTTATATGTCAGATTTTATATTAAAACCTATACATAAGTTTTTCAAAATCACAATCTCATCAATAAAATATTTGAAAAACTCGAATTCAGATATTATTTCCTTACATGTATACAAAAATACACCTTACCAAGTAACATTACCTTTAGGACTTTTAGGCTATTGCGAAACCAACGCTACAATATCACCAATACACGAAAAAGCATATCGTGTAAAAAATATACTCCAATTACTAGATATTTGCCAATCCACAATCCTTAATGAAGAATTATCTATAAATAATATAATAAGTAACGAAAACAGAAATACGGATTATTTCACAAAAACCCCATATTTCAAACCTACATTCAACATAAGTAACTACACAGAGAATCAACAGAAATTTTTAACAATGTTTAATTTCCAACATTCACAAATAACACAAGACGAATTTGAAAAATTAGCCAAACAGCTAATTAAATATTCATCAGTCTATGCAACATCCAAATTTGATGTTGGCAAAATCAGCTCATCACTACATCTCCCATTAAAACCAGACGCAGTTTTCAAAAAACAAAGAGCAAGTAAAGTACCAATTCACTTACACGATAAAGTGAACAGATTACTCGACATTTTAGAACAATACAACATTATATCACCAGTAAACAAAGAAGAACAACCAAAAGGCAACACATTTATCAACCCTGTTATCATTCTAGCCAAAGGAGAATCATTAAAAATTGTTCTCGATGCTAGATACCTCAACTCACTCATAGATGAATCAAAGTGTAAATGGCCCATTGAACCAATACAAGTTATTTTAACAAAAATAAACGGAAAATACTTTACCACCGCCGATATGAATAGTGCATATAATCAAATGCCAGTAGATGAACAATCACGACGTTTAACACAATTTGTTATTGGAAACCAACAATACGAATTCAACCGTTTATTCTATGGAATATCCATAGGACCAGCAGCATTTTCAGCTTTTATGAGCAAAATTTTTCGACCACTAATACTCAAGAAAAACGCAATCACCTATTTAGACGATGTTTTTATGCAATCACAGACAAAAGAGGAAATGTTCAATGTTTTAGAACAATATCACCAAATACTTAAGAACGAAAATCTGAAGGCCGCCCCCGATAAATCACACTTCTTTTTGACAAAAGTTAAATTCTTAGGACATAATATAGAAAGAAAAACAATCACTCCATTGAAATCACGTATAGACGCTATTCAAAAACTCCAACCACCAACAAATAAAAAGAAAATCCAAGAATTCCTTGGAATGTTAAACTTTTTAAGCAAATATGTTTATAAAATGCAATTATATCTACGACCATTCCATAATATACTTAGACAACAAAATAATTTTGAATGGAATACAGAACATCAAGCACGATTTGAAGAAATTAAAAAACTTCTAACTGAACAAATTTCAAACACAATTCCAGATTCAAATCAACCATTTTATGCAATGTGCGATGCTTCGAACTTTGGCATCGGCGCAGCATTATTACAATCACATAATGGTACAAATAAAATGAACCTCATATCAGCAAATTCTCGATTATTCACTCTAGCAGAGCTACGACTCTCAACTCTAATGAGAGAATGTACAGCCATAATATATACACTAACAGAATATGAATTTCTGATACTTGGATCAAAACATCCCACAGTTCTATTCACAGACCATAAACCAATCATCTTTCTTTTTACACAAAAGTCTAATCCAAACCACCGAGTTTATAGATTTCAACTAATTTTAATGAAATTCCCAAACTTACATATAGTTTGGACCGCAGGAAAAAATCTTGCATTACCAGACACCTTAAGTCGAAATACGCCACCTGAATTACTTACACGTAAAACCACAGTTGAAATACCCAAAAATATAAAATTCTACCTTGCAGAAAATGAAACATCACCCCGATTGGAATGCAAATATGCAGTAAAAACTGACGTTGAACAATCACAAATAAATAATTTACAACATTTCCCACTTTATTTAGATTGTCAAAATAATCACTATGAAGTTGATCTACTTGGAACATCAACTTTTAAACCAATCCCATATTCACAATGGATAAAAAATAACACCCAACAAAAAAGAATAAAACAACACCCGCCTAAAAAAGACCATTTTCCACTAATTGAAAAAGAAAATTTAACTGATAAAATAAACTTATCAGGACCACAAACAAACGATTCAAAATACACAATAAATCAAGTTTTTGACCTCCATGACCCACTTGATACAATACCCTTATCTAAATTAGAAATTGAAAACATTTTTCTCCCCCCAACAGAAACAATTACAATTTCAACACTGAAACAATATCAAAACCTTGACCCAGTAATTCGACAACTGAAATCATGGCACAAATATAAAACTAAACCTATCAAAGCAGATTCAACTATTCTAGGAAACAAAACACTCCTCCGATATTTTCGAAAATTCAATAATACAACAATTAACGAAAACACAGACCTTCTAGAATACAAACTAAATGAATCTACAGTTCCCTGTCTCCCTTTAAGTATGATTCTCATAGCTTTTAATATTTCACATACACAAAATATTAAAGGACACTCTGGATCAGGGAAAACATATTCAAATTTTATACAAAACTTTTATTTCCCAAATGCACCAATTTGGATAAAAGTACTATGCAATGACTGTATAGTATGTCAACTGAATAAACCTTACCCAAATCAAAAACAAATAGCACAAAAACAAGATTTTAAAGAACAAAGTTTGTACTTTAATCATCGTATCTCATTTGATACCAAAGGACCAATTTCACCCTCATCCGAAGGAAACTCCTACATTATGGTAATTGTTGACGCATTTACACATTATGTAGCACTTAACCCAGTACCACATTGTAACGCTTATTACGCTTACACAACACTCTATGAACACTGGATAGCAAAATTCGGACTACCAGAAATTTTAGTTACAGACAACGGTACAGAATTCATAAATAATGAAATCATCACACTATGTCATTTATATAACATTAAACACAAACCACGTACATCTCACGCACCTTGGACAAACGGCTTAGTCGAAGGTATGAACCGTTCATTACAAGAATATCTCAGATGTATCATCAATGGAAATGATACAAGATATACCGAATGGTCAGCAGATGTAAAACTATTTCCCTTAGCATATATTTCACAAATCACGACAACTTTAGGAATGTCACCATATGAAATGGTTTTTAACCAAAAGCCACGCAAACCAATAATGTTTACAGCAAACTCTCATAAAAACGCACAAGGTTATTGTCAACCAAATAAAGACTCAATTTGTTATAACCTACCATTACATAAACACGATGAAGATCATTTTCATCACCCACAAATTCTTAAATTAGCCTCCGGTACACACACCGAATGGATTTTAAACAGAGATAAAAAACACAATGAAATTTACCAAAAAATAACAAAAAAGTTGTTACAAAGGCAAAATATTAATGAACAAATAAATTCACGCTTTACACCAGCCTCCGATTTAAAAATTGGAACATTTGTTTTAATACCCAATTTTAATACTCAAAAAGGAATTTTAAAAAAGTTACAACCCCTTCGTAAAGGACCATACCAAATAATTACAAAACCCACTGATGTCACATATAAAATCACCGACTCAGACAAAAAAGAAATCGTTCAACACCGAAATAACCTATTACCTTATTATCCAAAAGAATACGCACTCCGCGAACTAACTCAATTATATTCTTTTACAGGTTTAAAAGTTATTCAAAATGACCCACATACGGAAAACATAACAAAGGAACAAAATGATATTCACCACGGAAAACAAAATACAAAATCAACCACCACAAAAAACAATACAAAAAATCTAGATCAAAATACATCTCAAAAAGAAAGAAAAAATAGAAAAATGACAGAACAAATAATACCCCAAGAACAAATCGACAAATCAGAACATAGAGAGTCTTCGCGACTTAGAAATCAACCACGTAAAAATTATAAATTATTCATCCCACAATCTAAAATATTAAAGAAAGTTGAATTTCAAAAACAACTTTAATTCTGCATTTAATAATCTTTGCACCTCTGAAACATTTTACACTTTCAATTTTCAAGATAACATGCTGACAAACACGCAGCGATTCTAGTTCAAAATTAGCCAATAGGAGTCATCCAATACGTCACCTTCTACAACTTTAAAACAAACCAACTAGACGAAAAATATTAAACTCCAGGCATATCTATAACTATAACTCTACGACCTACAGGTCAAAAATAAACAAACCACTCCAACTTGACAACTAAAATAAATATCACCATAATATCATAACCCTCCCTTATCTAATAAACCAAAGATCAACAATATTTCCCCAACTCAGACCTCAAATATCCCCCAAACAAATATGTTAAATTAGCCTAAAGTAAAAGAACGACCATTTTATTTAGCCTAAAGTATAAAAATCTCGAAAATACCCCAGATCATTTGACAAATGAAAATAAAGACAAAGAAGACCTCCCGATCACCATAAAAATTGCCCCAACAATTTTTTACAAAACTCAACCCACTTGTCAAAAAACTTATAAATAATCCGACCACACTTGAAAATTGCCCCAAACAACAAAAAATATTCGATCACGAAGTCATTTCTTAAATGCTCTTCTATCAAACAGTCACTAAAATTATCACAAACTTCAAACAATTTTTTACGATACTTGAAACTTTCATAATATTTCTTTTTGATATCCTTGAATCTTTTCTAATAATCTTAATCATTTTTTGTAATATTTTTTTAATTTTCTACACTATATTCGAACTATTTCTCCAACTTTTAAAAACCCTTGATTATATCCACAGGTACGATTTATACAACTTGTCTAAATGATACGAACTATTTTCAGTAGAACTGATATTTTTCTACTATTTGTAATTTTCATAACATTTCTATCATCCCTCATTTTGACCATATGCAAATGTATAAAGAAAGCAATCATCACATTCGCTCTAGCAACAATCCTCCTAATTCTTTTCTTAGAAGAATACTATAATAAACATTAACTTTTTCACTAAAAGAATAGACCAAAAAGCTATCAAAAATTGCTACCCAACAGTCACAAAGTCAGTCTTCACCGACATCATCCCAAGATAACCCAACAACACCTTCAACTACCCAAAAGCCTCAAACATCTACACGAATTTCCTTTCAAGATAACCCATACACTTTTGAAGAACGACACGCTCGTTTATCAGAACCACTAGAACCAGTTCAACGACAAGCACCTCTAAGCGAACCAACATATAACTTATTCCCAACACTACCACAAGAATTAAGTAGAATAAGAAACCCTAGTCAAAACCAAAATACAGTCGAAATAAATAGACAAATTATACATCCTCGACGAAACAGAAATTTCCAAACTCCCCGAGTTCATTTTGATATACCTCAATCCCCATCACAAAACACTCCAGAAAACCCCATTGGTATATTACCAGAAACCCCTACGCTTCTTTCACAACGTAGCACCTCAAGCCTACCATCAGATTACTTAGGTTCAACACCAACATCTGAACAAACACGTGAAAATTCCTTTAACCCCCCAAACCAGGCATCACGACTACCATATTGGACAACACATTCATTTACACAAGGTGAACTAAATTTAGTCAATGATCCAATAGATATTTCTACGGATACAACAACATCCTCATCACTACCAGAAACATTATCACTACCACCACCATTTATAACCACTGAAGTAATATATAAATACGGCAGATATACCAAAAAGACAATTGGTTACATCACATTTAATAAATCATAATCACATAAATCACATAAATCACTAATACTCAGGATTATCATACACATGTATATTCTAAAAATATTAAATTTTCTCCAACTCCTTTTTCTAGTAATCTCAAATCAAAACATAAACCCTTCTCCCCGCACAGGACCCCAAGATTTATTAGTAACACATTACGATTGTGAAGAAAACGAACAAAAAACACTACACAAGTATGCAATAAATCAAGTATCACAATGCGAAACAGAACCCCAAGCCATAGAAACTACAAATGTAATAGCAACACTTTATTCAAAAGCCCGAGCAACTACAGTTATAGGATATAAATTCACAGCAACATTTTCTGAAAAGAAAGTACATTGTTCACAAGTCTCAAACGGAAATAAAAACCGACTTGACCATGAATCATTCTACCAAAGTAATATAGAACGACTTTTACATCTCAATCCCGAAGATTGTAAAAACGAGTTACTCCGACTAAACATCACAAAAAATAAAAACACAGATAGAAAGTTAGTATATTTCCAAGTTTTTTCAGATTCTGTACATCAAGCAGAACTTGAAAGATATCAAGGACATATAAAATTAGATGAAAAGTACCCATATAACGGCGCACACGGACGATTAACCTATGACATGCACGATAAACACTGGATACCACACATTGGTATAAATGACCCATCAAACTGCAAAGCAGACACAAAAAATAAAGGATACCAAGAAATAATGTTTTTCGATTGGAAAATACAACTCAAAAAAATACAACTCACACGAGATTTATCAGACAACACAATGATCTATCAAGGAATTAGATTACCTTGTAAAAACGACCAAGGTTATTGCGACCCTACAACAAGAACACAAGCAACAATTGTTTGGTTCCCCGAAGACACATGTACAACATTTCAAGTAGCAAAAATACACGCTCGTATGATAAAATTTCACGAAAAATATTTTATACAATCAATACCATATCAACAAGTAAATCCATTACGAAAAATAAGTTCTAATTTTAGAAACATTCATAATATAGAAAATAGATTAACACGTTTTCAAATATATCAGGAAACAGAACTTGCATGTAAATACAGAAACCCACTTCACAAAACACAATACTCCGAAATATTAGTTGAATACGAAAATGGATTCGACATGATCACTGGAAAAATAAAAGTCGACCAATACGCCACAAGTCATCCCCTAAATGAAGGAACATCATATATACCAGTTAATTTTCAAAAGAATACAGGTCAACCTGGTGGACATTTAAAGCCCCAAGACGATCAAAGCACACTTTTACAAGAACTATCACTAATGAATAGTACATATTTTGGTAATATCCACTATGATATTCACTTAGATATGAAACTAGACTACACGATTAGCCGAATTTTTCAAGAAATGTCAATCTCCGAATTAGAAACACTACACCAACTGTGCGAATTAGAAAGAACACAAATATTACAATCACTTGCACTAGCAGTATTAAAAATACCCTACGCAGGATATTTACTATCAGGAAATAGATCAAATTTTTTAGACTATGAAGGAAACATCTTATGGTTTTATACTTGTACTAAAAAAGTATCACCACTATACGTTTTTGAAGATAAACGATGCTATAAAAGAATCGCTATCTTTTATAAGAATAAAGTACATTTCGTTGACACACTTTCACGAAGAACCTATTTCTGGGATACCGCAGTCCCATGTGGATCAGAAAACAGCCACAACGTAGTACAACTAAACCCTGATGAAGATAAATATTACCTTCTCACCCCATATCCCACATTAATGCAATCACTCAAAAAATTTTCACCAGAAAGCATTCGCGCTATCGCTCGAAACCCAAATATAGACTTACAATCAATAGGAATATACTCAAAATCAGATATTCAACATCACATTAGAACACAACAATTCCAAGAATTATTAACACAAATGGACACAATACAAAGACAATCAATTGACCAAAACTTACGCAAACTTGCCGAAACCGCAGGATTTGCAGACATCTATACGCAAGACTATAGCGGATATTTTAAAGACATTAAAGATTATATATATCTAAACGGTGAAAAATACCGTCCCCAAGATATATCACCTATCAATATTTTTAGCTTTGTTACACTCAAGAATGAAATTCTTGATTTTCTAGGATGGCCCTACTACATCTTAGAAAAACTGACTATTTTATACGCAATGTTTAACTTTATTGGATTTCTTTTTTCACTCTTAAAAGGAATCTATAACACATGTGCTATACACACACAAGTCAATAGACAAGCAAGTGTAGCACGCATACTATTTGCAGGATTTTTTGGAATCTTTTCTACATCTATAAACAAAATTCTTTTAGACGCACAAATAAAAGAATATAACACAAAAATAGCAACAAGACAGAACACATACGACGAAGAACATAACAATGTAGACACAACACCAACAGCACCACAGTTACCACCCCTACCACATAACCATCCAATATCCCTAGTCCCACGTAATTTTCGAAATTTAGCCATAACACATAATCAAAATTTTAGACCAACCATATCACAAAGTCCCATCCAACATATAATGCCACACCACTCACAAGATGAAAATACTTATGAACTAATTATAGAACAACCCCATACCACCGCTTTTCAGTCTCAAAATAATAATTTTTTTAGCCCACGATGAGCCGACAACTTGGATCCCTACACCGATCAAATTCCCACCCAACCAACCTCACCACTCCAATCCCAATAATACTACTTTTTGCTTTTCCGCCACCCAATTTCCCCACCAGTAATGTAACATCCGGCATGAATTCCGATACTAATTCACACATCTCAGTTTTATACTCCACCTCACAACTCAATAACCCGAATATTGAAACCCCCGATGAATTTGCAGACTCTGAACCATCTCCATCAAATAATTTTCACACCAATTCCTCAAATTTTTCCCAACCCCCTTTTTAACCCATACTACCAACTAACCCTGACCCAACCAATTCTACACCCTCTTATGCTTCCCAAGTCACCCCAACCTACTCCTCACTTAACTCAGACCAATCATCTCATTCTCCAGACACCCATCGAATCTCCCCAGAACTAGAAAATTTCATTACCCTACAACAACAACCCTACCACCTTGACACCCCAACCATAAACCAAATTTCATCCACAATAGATTCATCCAACCCCCCTACCCCTACACCCTCTTCAATTTATACTGAATCATTAGCACCATCATCCACAACTACTGAATCTTCACTCAGCACTAATAGAGCTTACCGCACTTTTAAAAGAAAGTTCCCCAACCATCCTTTCCCAGCGAAACCAGGAACAGCCCGTGAATATATCAACCATCCAAATCACACTAACACAAAAGAATTTTTAGCTATCACCTTACCCTCATTTCCACAATACACCTTAAACACCCCTCACGACATTAACGAGACACGTAACTTTGTAGACGAACACGTTTTAATGCCTACCCTTCCTTGGACCTCATATTATCATTTTACTAATCCCCTTTGCTTACCTTTATCTAACACTCACATCGATATAGAACGAAATAAGGACATGCTATATCGACTCACTACATCACTAACACCTAGACAATTTACTTACATTGGATATAAAAAATCACTAAAAACACACACTGCACCCCGAGCTAATGAATATACACTAGAATATTACGATCATAACATCATCAGAACTAACCAAGATCAATTCTTAGACGACGATCGCTTCGCTAACCCACAAATCACCGAAAAATTTTTCATTAAAACACCATATGTATTTACACTAAATATCTTCGATCGCAAGTTTGACCACATTATTTCAGAAGCACTAACAGACACACAAGCCTACGAAAGTTTTAAAGAACGCTTCCAAATATTTTCACTAACCTTTCATTTCCTTGCACCACATGAAAGAGATTTGCACTGCTCACACGATATTATGTTGCGCACTAAACAAACACACACATATACTTATTATCGTTTTATCCAAAATCACTTCGACCTACACACTCCCTCCAGACAACCACACCATCGTTTTCAATTCATCAATTCCAAATACACCTCACCATTCTTTCTTAACTTCACATATTGCATTAAAGATACTAACCTTCATGGTATTCTTCGAAATTATGATCCCATAACCCAAATGTATATTTTTTGTCCCATCACCAAGACCTTCAACGCAGAAGAATCCCGACCCTTCCTTATCCCACACGAGTTTGTACAACCTATAGAAATCCCCATTTTAGAATTCATCCATAACACTAAATTCAATCACAAATTATATAATCTAATCCAAAACACACCTTATGAATTTGCAGTTGGCACTGAAGAACTAACCACCATTAAAGCACTTCAATTGCTTTGGCCACTACTTCAAACTAAAAATATCATCCGCATTTTAGCTAAATTACTAACAACTTCAGATCTCATCCACGACATCTTCCCTCACGGTTTCTTCCCCGACGACTAACAGGTAAGTATGAATTATACATATTACTAACTAATTAAAATATTAGAAACTCACCATTCTTTATCCATGTTTTCTTTAGAATTTTAGCCTTCATCCAACGATCATCTGAAAAATTCACAAAAGAAAAATAAAAAATAGCAAACTTCTTCAAAACTGTTTAAAAACCTTATTAAATTTTTGCACCAACAATTAAATAAATATAATACCAATGCAGTAAATTAATTTATAAATTTTTCGCCCACAAGCAGTAAATCTAAAAATGATGAAAATTTGTAACTTAATTTTCCCCAACAACTAGCAGTAAAATTGAAATTCTATGTAGTAAATTAATAAGAAGCAAATGCAGTACTAACCTTTCGATATTTTCATTCATTCGCACAAGAATTCTATCCAAACTCGCACAGCTCGCCCACGAAGAATTGTTTAAATAATGAATTTCAGTTTCAAGCTTTCACACTCAACAACTCTAACACAAGATAACACGTTTCAAACTTTCCTTTAACCCGGTTGGAAAGGAATTATACACTAAACAACACTAACCAATGCAGCTTACTAAACACCACAACACATAGCATAACAGCATGACTAAGAAAAGGAAACCAACGGTACCCAAACCGGATTAACCCAGTTTAAAACTGGATAATTTATTCTTTTGAAGACTATTATAAAGTCTAAGAAAGAAATAATAAAACACAAAAAAGTCGAAAGACAAACCCATACCACAAACAATTTGATTTTTGAAAAAAGGACACAACCAACAAAACATAAGAAAAACCACAACAAACCCAACATAAAACGTTGTCACATAACAGGACCTCTCACAAAAACCGCATGCAATCATACTCCCACTCCTGGCCTAACCCACCAGGAAGGACGTCCTGAGCATGCTCTATAGCCGGCCTAACCCACCGTGCTACATCCACGCTTTGTGACCACACTCCTATTTTTAATAAGAGCTACTCAAGGGTGAGTAACTCTTCAAAATAACTGAACTAAAACAAAAAGCTTTTGTGAAAACAACTAACTAAAATCATAATTAAAAATTATTAAACTAATAAAAGTTTTATAAAATGTAAATTACATTATGCAATACATAGATCAGAATACAACACCAAGGACGAACATCCAAAGACAAAACGACCCTACTACACTCGAGAAAGAATGGCCAACTACAATCAATATGCCGCCCACAATCACAACTCAAAGGATTTAGAGTACGACTTGACTTCGCAGAAAAGGACTTCATTGAACTAGACCAATGACCACCTCGATGTTCAAGTATACGTACAGATCCGAGTAACCAGGCATCCCCTCCACGCACAATCTCCACGCCATTCCCAGACAAGGTCAAACACAAAGAAGTTCTCACCAATGAAACAAAAAAACCTGACATAGCCAACCATTCTGAAATCAGATTTGAGTTTGTTGCGAAAACCCAGTCGTTGTCTTGAGAAGACACAATGATTGAATCTGGGACTTCTCTAATAAGAAAACCCAGAAGAAATAAGATGTTCGCCAAATACCAACGTCCATCATCCATCTTTCGAATTGCAGAAAAACTATTCTTAAAAACTCTGTAAAACCCGGATGGGTGGAACCTGATCTAAACTACATTTTATGATTGGATAAATTAGATATTTTACCAATGTAAAGTATTTAATATTAACCAATCATGATCCATCTAACTAACAAACCACTTATTTGTAAGTGCTGAAATTACTTGTAATTTCAGCACCAGAGAGATTTGAATTTAACTTAGAAATTAGTTGAAATCTCCCGAGTACTTCAGCAGCCGCAATAAACCAGTATACCCTAGATCTATTGAGCCTAGCAGAGACTAGTTAAACAACCTGAGACTAGATAGTATAAGAGTAAGATTAGGATCGGTATTAGACTAAGAAGTTGCACGAATCTATGCGGCCGAAAATAAGATAGCGTGACGAGCAGACGGTGTACCCCCTATCCGAAATTACTCTATGAGTTATACCCATCGGTCCTAACTCATTAGATCTGGTTCCAACTATCTGGTTATAATCAAAAAGTAAAAATCGATAACACGCACAAAATCAAGAAATCCGATTTCGCATTAAGATTAAAATAGTCGACTTCTGCGACAAATTTCAATTGTAAAACTGAACCATTGGTTAACAATTATGATTTGGCAGGCGAGAGGAACTAAATCCTCTACAAAAAGCAGGACCCTGGGCTGGCATGACCTTCAATTAGGCGACAATCAAAACTAGCTTTGTCGGAAAAGTAGAGTCATCAACAAAAATTCGCTTAATTTTCAAAAAGTTTCCGAATTTTTTATTGTAAACATCTTCGCCCTGAGATCACACTACTGGGATGATGCCTTACTCAAGTATTTGGGAGAGGTTCAATATCGTAAATATGTCATCCAAAATTTCACATCTCAAAGCTATTCAAATACTTCGAGACGATCATTAGAGGGTAAAGCTGAAAATCCGATATCAGTAGAGAGCTCTCCGAAAAAGAAACAGACGATCATTTCTCTAGCCAACTTATCGGGCAGTGTTTCAGACGTTGCAGAAACGTATGACCTTCAAATTTCTTTGAAAAGAGATGTGTTGTCGGCAGAGTTGCATGGACAGATAAAGTAAGTATAAATTTAGAGGAAGAATTTGTTCAAGTAATCATGCCGAACATTGTTTCTGAGAAAGGGCACCTAGGCAAAATTTCTGCAAAATGTTCCTCAGATTTGCTGATTCCACTGGGAGGCATTAACAATCACAACGTCATGATTACAAATACTACCGAAGAAACGGCTTCAACAAAATTCTCGTCAAATTCTACCATGAGTTTTTCAGGATATTTCTTGGCTGCAGTAGGCGCATAAATTAAGAATCAAATCAGCGATATGTCTTCTATGAATGAAACAGATAAAAGATAAATGAAGCAGATACTTTTTAAATTTTCATCATTGTCGAAATCAAATCTATTTTTTCCAAATTTCACCATTAATGAGATTCTACGTTTTTTTATTGCCCATCCAGATAGTTTCAACAAATCGGGAGACCATTCGTTCTCAATTTAGAACTAACTACATTTTACGATTTTTTTAATTAGCAAATCAATTTATCTCAATTCCATTAAAAGTTTTCCGTGAATATTGCCAAGAAATTATTTGTTTTTATGAATATTAAAAAAACAAGAACGCTCGTATCAGGGAGAAGCCCTGAATGTTCCGACTGCCTTTTATTGTTTCAGGAGCAGTAATAACCTATAAAAAAATGTAATAAAATAAAATTAATTTTTTTTTCTAAAGTTTGATTTTTTTTTGAAAATCATCCCCCCACACGACATATAAAGTACAAAATGACAGATTTCGCTCCTTGTAACAAATCAATTATGGCAAATAAGCTTCTTCCAACCAATTTGCAACGATTTATAGGACGGATTAAATCTCCGCTTACGCGTTAATAGCGCGAAATATATCGCGCGTTAATTGTCCCAAATTGACCAAAATGGCAATCTTTAAACCCCCATAACTTTACGAAAATTGATCAGAGGTGAAATATCTTTTCAAATTTAAGCTCAGGACAACAATACCTTTTGAATGATATGAGAAAATCCCGTCAAAAATGGCTAGTTAAAAAGTCGATATTTGTCTGAAGAAAAAATAACCCACTTCGAGCACGAATATTCCGTTACTTTCCGAATATTCCAAATATTCCGTTGTTTATGTTATTACTGCTCCATAACCGTTAAAAGACAGTCGGAACTTTCAGGGATTCGCCCTGATACGAGCAGTCTTGTTTTCTTGTCACTCATTTTTTAATGAATGTTGTCGGTTATGCCCAAATTACAAACTTTCATTTATTTAAATAGTTTTCTCATGAAACCTAGCACAAAAACGATCTAATTTGAAGAAAATCAATCGATATTTTACGAATGTGGCCGGAACTTTTTGTGTTAATTGTACAACAACCGGGTATACTTGTTTATAATCGCTCTTCATTGCCTTTTCTTTCCTAACTCTTAGTCTACTTGCTGATTTTTTAGTTCCTCAACGGCGCCAAAGCAGAACTCGCTAGAATTGCACCCTCCCTTGGATTCAGTAGCGGATTGCTAACTGATCTGATGATATCTGCAGTAGCGGATTTATGGGGGGGACGCCCCCTCCCTCTTACGGATTCGACCCCTGCCGACACAAAGGGTCCCCCTTTTTACTATTTTGAGATATCCATTTTCGGCAGACTGACCTTAAAAATTCTAAAGGAGCCTTAGGCGCCAATCTATTCTTATTTTGAGGGAGGAGCGCGCGCCGAAAAAAACGCCTCTAACGAAATTTTCCAAAAAGTGCCTAAAAACGCCTTTTTAGGCAGTTCCAAAAAGTACTTTTGTATGATTTCAATTCTAGTTAGTCCTTTAGTTATTAGAAAAACTTTTAATGGAAAGGAGTTTTATGGAAAGTTTTTGTCGCAGAAATCTATTGTAACAGAATTAACCAGGGGTTCTTGGTTCGATTATTATGCAATTTAAATAGGCAACTCTATCTTTCTAGAATGAGTTGAGGCATCTATCGTTCAAATTTCTACGTTAAGTTGATAATATGAATTTCCATTTTCGATAGCTCAAGATGGATGTTTTTTAAATGACTGAAAGAAATAAAATTTTTTCCTATTTATCTAAGCAAATCAAAGTTTTCAGAGCCGCAAGTACTCCATAGACAAGTTCAAAATTACTGGAAACATCAAAAAATTTGCTGAAAAACAATCAATTTTTATTCGTTTTTGAGCTAAAAACAGCCTAATTGTCAATACTTTCAAATGAAATCTGTGGAAAATTTTTATTAAGAAAAAAAATAATTCGGCTGAAAATTCTTACTGAAACAAAAAATTTCCCTTATTTTCTATTTGAGAAATCTCTAATTTTTTACCAAAACGGTAAACCAATTAATGAACAAAAAAACTTCACTTCTAAAACCAATTAGAACTGTAATACGTCAGCTTAATCAATTGCAGATAAACTTTTTGACTTACTTGATTTAGTTTTAGAGAGAGAAATTCTCTGCTATACAGGAAACTAAAATTTGTGACGTCATCATGAAAAACATTAAATTTGAACAGATAGAAATGTGTGTATTTCGAAAACAAGTTCAAACTGTTCAGAAAAAGGAAAAAAAATGAAATTGAAATATTCATTAGTACCTTTAGGAACAAAGAGAGCATGTTGGTTTTTTCGTTCTGCTTAGTATCAGTTTTTGCGCGAGTTAGTTTAACGGTTTGTAATGAAAGATAAAACAAGAGTCAAACGTAAAATTTAATTGCAGTAAACAATTACATTTGTCAGCGGAGAGGTATTTCACGATTATAAGCCACTAAAAGTTATTTTAAAAAGTGGGGCTCAAAACATAAATGAGCAAAAATGTCCTAAGGCAATTGTTCAAAATGTAGAGATGATGTTGTGTTTTCATTTTACAAGTGTGCCCTGTATTTTTTGAAATGGGTCTAAGTGAACGTGGGACCAAAGGACCAATCCGTTTGAGGGGTGGGGGTTCCACTTACAGCTGCGGATTCAAAGACAGCGTAGGTTTACAAAACACATAAAACACGGGTTCCGCAAAAATTGTTGAGGATTCCAAAAATTTTGTAGCAAACTCCGTAAAGTTTTCTGTTTCTCGAGCAATTTTCTGCAAGTTTTGGAGCGATAATGTGTTGTAGCTATTTGTCCGTGGAATTCAAAACAGCAAAGAAGATCAAAGAAAAATAGCAATGTTGCGGATTCTGCAACAATTCTGTTTTTGGCCTGCTGCGGAACTCACTTACAATTTGCAAAATGCACAGTTTGGCCTCGTAAGGAAAAATCATTAGGCTAGTGGATCAATTTTTTTTTGCCAACTAACCAGAAACGAGCAGTTTGGACAGATCGAAATGAGGAAATTTGGAAAAAACATCATATTTTTATTTAGATTGAAAATTTTCTATTTATTCAATTTTTTATCATCAAAGTTATTACAATAGTGTTGGTTACTTTTTTCACCAAATTTGAAAAAGTTAATGGTATAGTGATATACAAATATGAACTAATTGGGATTAGTTTTCAGTCCAACAACTTTAACATTTTAAAGCAACTTTTTTTATTTGAAAAGCTCTCAAAAGAAAAAGTTGGAGTGGGATAGTTCACTATAGTTATTTTTTGGGGCAGATAACATTGTGTGAACTTTTGGTCTACTTGCTAGAATAGGCAATGCAATGAAATGACTAAAAATGATCTTTAATTATTGACAATTTTGAACTTAAATTTTGGTAAGATTTCAGGTTGTGTCAGCTATCTTAAACACTTCGAGAATATTGATGAATTAGACGCAGAAGAAAGGGTATGCCTCGATTGCAAAGCTTCTTTTAAATGAGAGAAAACAAAATCTGAAAATGAAAAAATCAGCAAAAAAAATTCTTTTATTCTTTTTTCG